>NC_142941.1:56774020-56799020 GCF_046866305.1 Octopus bimaculoides
TCCACCAACACCGCCCGCCACTACCGCCACCATCACTCTAACACCAGCAAATCCACAAACAGAAACACCACCATCATCATTATCATTAATTCTGATTATACCATTGCAAAAACTACTACTGCTACTACTTATAATAATAATAATGATAATAATAGTAATAAATGCCCTGATGCAGTACCAGGCAGAAGCTCTCATGGCTTCTGATCTTAACTGATTGGAAGTGTTATTGTGGACATTGTTTTGTCTTGGTATAAAAGATGGTCTACAGCAAATATTGTGTTCAATGCCACAGATTTGCTTGTCAGTTGTTTGACCTTAACCAGTTGAGCATGTCACTTGGTGGCTGACGATATGGGCATCTCTGATCACGAGCAGAAGTAGCGGGGTTGCATCATAGCCATGTGTTGAAGGAATTCTTTGGGGTTCGAGTAATTCACCACTGGAAACATGGGTGTTTCGTTCAACATCCTTTAAACAACCATTATTCAGGGACCTTTTGAGCAGGATGGGCTAACTAGACCTGAAGAAAATTCTAACTGGGCCCCACCTGCAAGGTCATGCATTATTTATCATGATATGAAATTACTATGTCACACACATATGATTGTGATGCATGTGCCTGGTGTACCCTTATCAGACGGGTAGTCAAGATGGGTGTATTGGGCTTCGTATATTTTACCTCAATGTCAATTTGATGACATGCACTAATCTCTCTCACTCAATAATAATAATAATAATAATCCTTTCTACTAGAGGCACAAGTCCTGAAATTTTGTGAGGAGGGGACTAGTTGATTACATCGACTATGAAAGGATGACAGGCAAAGTAAACCACAGCGGAATTTGAACTCAGAACGAAAGTTAAGAAATGCTGTTCATGCATTTTGTCCAACATGCTAACCATTTTGCCAGCTCACTATCTTAACAACAACAATAATAAAATATATTATGCAAAAGAATAAAATTTATACATAAAAGAAAAAGTGTTCAAGTATGAAAAACAGATTTAAAATGTAAAAAATTAGAAATAAATAAAATACATGAATTAATATGCAACATTCAAAACAGATTTTCTATCTGTCTATATTACACACACACACACACACACACATACATACTGAAATCTGAGAAATAAATGAACATGCAAAAAAAAAAAAAATAACAACAATAATGATGCCAGTAATAACAAAATTACAACTGCAACAGTGAAGTTTTGAAGCAACGTAAAGTTTAATTAAGATGACAGACGACATCAGCATTATTTTAAACTAATGTTTTATATATATATATATATATGTACTAGCAGCTAAGTCCGGTTTCACCCGGTCAGAGAGTGATGCGAAGAGAGAAACGAAGACATTAAAAAGAGGAAGAAGTGGATACAAAGTGGTGTTTGGGTGATGGATCTTGGTAGAAAAAAAAAGAATGTCATGGTGAGTTAGTAAGGAGAGCAAAGCAAGACTGGACTTATGTGGGCTGACAGGACGATGAAAAAATTGCGGAGTTGAAATTGGAGCAGTTGAAGTTGCCGTTGTTATCATTAGAGTGCCTCTTGGTAGACAACATTCTTTGTACTTTCCTCAGGTGCACAAATAGAAAGACCCTGGAGACAGCCAACATACAGTTGTGCGTGTGAGAATACTTGCTCTGTCAGATTCAAACCAACCGCTTGCACTGATTGTCCCTGCGCCTTGTTGATTGTCATGGGAAAGCAGTTTGATGGGAAATTGCATCTGTTTAAACTTGTAGGTCGTATTGGAGTGGGTAAGGGACATGGGAGTTATAAATATGTCTTAGCCAGCGGCCGGTTCATTCAAGATTGTTGCCTACAGAACTCGGGAGCACAATTTTTTGATAATCATCCACATACCATTGCACATTATTGGAGCATCTAAATTCCTTAGCAGCATGATTGGCGCGCCAAATCTCAGATGCAGTTCGTGAGCTGGTAGTTCTGTGGGTCCCCCCTTTTGTCAGATTTGTCATGGGCTGGCCGGTCTATCTCAGATACATGTGAAGCTGGATTAAATTTTTCATCAACACAGGGGAGCCGAAATAAATTTTTTCAATATCCAAGGGAAGCCAAATCGCGAAAAAGGTTGAGAAATACTGATCTATAACGATGGTTTTTATTTAGGCACATCGTAAAAGTAATTATAATGAATTGCTTAATATAAAGAAAAGTATGTTTTTTCAAGCAAATACAGTTAGAAAAAATATTTACCATTTCAAGTCATCACTAAAAACAAAGCTCATCAATTTTTGAATGAAATAATAATTTTATTCTTTTATTCTAAGTTGTAAATTTTGCCCAAGAAATAAAGCAAATAATCACCAAATGCATTGTTAAAAATCTGCAACTCGATAACAAATATCTCCAAATTGATTAGAAATGCATAAATTTAATAATAGCAATGTTTTTGAGATTCCGGTTCAAATGACATGAGTGTTTTTGTTTCACTTTTGACACGTAATACTTAAATAGTGGAGGAGATATGATGTTGCTCTGGGCTGGAAGTATGCAAGAAGTTAACATTTTTCTTTTACTAAAACACAACCGGGACCCTAAGTAAGGCATGTGTAAAATTTGAATGAAATTGGTTGTGTAGTTCTGGAGTTTTAGGGATTCACACAGACACACACACACACACATACATTCTCAATTTTATATATGTATAGATTACCAGTAGGGTATATAATATACTTCATTAATTATATCTTACTTATATTTAATACTTATATTTATTAACTATGAAGGAACTACACGTGTTTCAGTATTGGAAGATTACAATATACATATACACAACTGTATACCCATATATATACATATATAAATACATATATGAAATCATCAGATTTACAATCATTCCAACACATCTTCAGGTTCTATTTCAAAATATTATATATCTAATTTTACATCCCTTTTAAAAATAAGCAATACAATTAAACATTAAAGACTAAAAATTAAGAATTAAAAATTAAGAATAAAAATTATACTTTGTAATATTAAGAATTAAAATTTATATATTATACATTATAAATATGAATTAGCATATATATCAATCATGTAAAATCAAGTATATGTCAAATACAGAATGTGAGAAATAAGATTAAACGTCAGAATAAAAATGTCTGTCTTTAAATGTGGTATATAACAAGAAAAATTCAAATACATATCTTGCTTTTTTTTTTGCTGGTACTAAAATGGTGATTAGAGGAAGCAGATAGCAAGGAACTATGGGTATTTATAGGTGATTAGTACCAAGGGGGGTAATTACATTATACATAGTTTTAATTTTAAATTATCCTCTATTATTATTTTCTAATTTACCTATATTGGGAAGTATATATAATTTGTTATTATATAATTTTAGTAATATTTAATTCATATATTTATTTTATTTAAATTATTGCATTATTTTTTATTTTTTATTTATTTAAAAAAAAAAAATAATTTATATAGTCTATTCAAGTGCTTTAGAAATGAAATTGTGTGGTTATTTGATTCAATACTTCATTCTACTAAATGTAAAATTACTTCAGTGCCAGTCTTATGGTTTTATTGGAAACTATATTTGAATAACTATTGTCCTTTTTAAAAACCATTTTTACTATTTTAAGTGTCTCCTTAATAATATTAGTCATAACTTGATCCCAATACAAAATAATTAACCATATAATATCTTTTTTATTTTTCATATTTTTATATTATCACTAGCATTATAACCCGACCTTGTCCAGGTGTGACTTATTACGCCATCTACGATAAGTCTTGCTAGGTGAAAATCAACTAAAAAAGAAAGCCTTATGATGTAAATATGTTCATAATTCAAAAGACGATGAAATTAATAGGGAAAGTCTGAAGGCTGTTTTGCGTAAAATTATTAAGCGTATGTAAATTTCATCCGTCTTATTGGCTATAGAAATGCTTGTGAAAACAACTTTTTGCGCTGCCCTGATTATACATTGCAGGGTAATCCCTTTTCGCAGGAGCTAGGACGGCAATTTCTGATGAAGCAATTGCTGGCGATCTGTTGGTACACAGTTTTGCCAGAATTCTATCAGATTGGGCAGATGTTGATGCACCATTTTGCATTATGTTCAAAGTAGCTTCTGGAATGTCATTTTAAACCAGTTGCTTCCTTTCCCCAGCAAGCTCTCTTCTTTGGAGGCATAATCTATGTATATATATTAAACAGAACAACAAAAGTTATAATAGATGGCAGGGTCGGTACTTTTCACATATCTGTAATTTTTCAGATTAACACCCGCACGATTACCCAACCCTAATCCTAAACCTAATCCTAACATTAACTCTAAACCCTAACCCTGACCCTAAAACCGTAACACTAATCCTAACCGTAACCCTAAACCCTAACCCTGACCCTAAAACCCTAGGTAGGGAGAGGGGGAAGAAAGGGCTAGAGGTAGTTAAAAGTTTTCTTATGACGGCTTCTCTTCACTGCCTATTACTTCATTAGAAATCTATGGATGCACTTAGGCACATAATAGAGAAAAATTAAACAAATATGGACGACTTGCTCCGAAACACCACTGAGTGGGGAACACTTCTCAAAAATAACCTGCAGTTGTTTCCTTCAAAATTCCTACATGCTCGAAATGTACATACATCAAGGTATATTTGTAGAAAATTTCACGAAAAAATATTAATTTTCCTGGAAGTTAAGAGGAATTTAAGTGGAATTTCCGAAAATTGTCCCCCACCCTCCTCCCAAAACACTTTCACTGAAAATTTTTGTATATTCGGAATCTACATAATAAATAATATATGCGTTTGCGAGAGGAAGAGGGGGAGATAGAGAACGGGAGCAATGTGTATGTTGTTGTCACAGATTACGTATGCGTGGTCGTGTGTGTTTTTACGTATCAATGTTATGAAAAATAGGTAAAGAATACTGAGAAGAAAGTTTAATCTATGACGTTGTATGTATCACTTTCTCTGTTGAGCACGTGTGTAAGAACGCTGTCCCAGGTAGAAGGGAAGAAATATAAAAGTTGCTAGAAACAACAGCCAAATCTCCCTTAAATCACACAAAGTAAACGGAATTTTAAAAATCTAATTACTGCACTGGAAAGTTCAGATCGAGAAAATTCCATTGATGTAAAAATTTTAACGAAAAAGTGGAAAATGTGGATTTCTATAAACTTTTAAAAAGGCTTCACACAGACACACAACTTCAGCTTTATATATTAAGATATATATACTTATATACAAGTGTATCTGTATTGTATGCATATATGTGCACCATACACGATACACATGTACATAACATATATATGTATATATATCCACATTCACACATGTGCATATATATCTAGATTCATACATATGCATATAGGCACACACACACACATGTATGAATGTATGTATATATAGGCATAGAGTGAAATTAAACAGCTTGCTTTTTAACAACGTGGTTTTAGGTTCAGTCCCACTGCACAGACCTTGAAAATGTATTTTCTACTCTAGTACTGGGGTCAATGCTTTCTGAGTAAATTTGGTGGAAGGAAACAGTACAAAACTCTGTGTGTGTGTGTGTGTGCGTGCGTGTGTGTAGTATCTTGACTTTGCTGCTAAGACCTTTGCTAGGTTTACTTTGAGGCCTCTTAATTCTAAGCTCTGTTTCTATATTCTGCTAGAAGAACTAAGTCACCAGCAAACAGGAGTTCCCACAGATAGCTGGTCTTACACTCTATTATAATCTAGAACTATAATAGACAGGAGGGGCTGAAAACAGAACTCTAACAGATGCTTGGCTGCAAGCTAAATTCTTTGTGGATTTATTACCAAGTTCTCACAAAAGCCATTTATCTTCACCTAGTTGTCTCGGTGATCACCAGACAACAGTGTATGGTACTCTGCCAAAAGTCTTCAGTCTCGTACAAATACAGTGGCTTGTGTTTTTGCAAAAAAATAACTTCTCGGTTGCTTCACTAGGAAGCGGGTATCAGTAGGATGTGGGATCCCAAAGTGGTACAAAACCCAAACTTCATCTCACACAAAATAATTCTCCTTGTAGTCAATTCTTCTGTAATCCCTTTTGTGACTTTCATAACTTCCTCCATCAGTTTGATACCTCCATAATTGCTTCTTTCCAGCATCTCCTTTGCACTTGTAACTGATTATACTACTTTGCCAATATTTCCAGTATCTTAGCAACTCCTAACAATCCAGATTTTTTTGTTTTTGTCTTCATATTCTTTATTGTTCTTTCAATATATAACTGTCAACTCCACCAGCTCTGTTGAATCTAGTTGGGGGTACTCTTTCTCTTTTTGCATTCTGCTCATTCATTAACATCTCAAAGTAACATTTTCAAGTATCTTCAAGAGTGCTGCTATTATTCGGTACACATTTTTCTCAAATGCCATCTTGATTCGCACTGATATATTTTGCAACATGGAACACTACAAACCTCTAAAACTCTTATCACAGAACATTGGCAAATTGGCAACTCTCTTTCAATTTCCCTCCGTTTTATATATGCTTGATGACTAACTTCTCTTCAAGCTAATGTGATCTCTTGAGGTTCTCAGTTATGGACTGATGTTTCCTACCAGAAAGCATGTGGCCCAGTGGTTAGAGTTTTGCACTCAAGATTGCAAGATCAGGGTTTCGATTCTCAGACCTGCTGTGTGTTGTATTCTTCAGTAAAATACTTCATTTCACTTCACATTGCCCCAGTCCATTCAGATGTAAATGGGTAACTTTGTGACAGAGTGACATACAAAAATGAGACGGTGACTCAGACAAACGACCCAAACAGGAGGTCTTGCAAGCAATGTTTTTGTATTCAGCAATCAAAAGGATGAACAGTGTATTCCATACTGTGAATTCTGACTGATTGAAATTGAATTTTCAACTACATTGACGGTTGATTGATTGATTGATGACCAGACGAACCATCTACCAAGCCAAATAATAACATGTTCTTTGTGTTAGAACTGTATAAGTACAACTCCAATTCCTCATTGCATTTGGCATGATTTTAGTGGTTGGATCGTCTTCCTATCACCAACCACTTTCCAACATGAAGTAAATGTATTTAAACTATGATACCAACACAGGAGTTGTACATCAGCACTAAACTGCTCCCCTTCAAACTATTCAAGTTTTTACACAAGGCTCCTGGTCTCCTAGATGAGTTGTCTTCACTGTGGCTTGCAGAGCTCATGTCTGTTCCATACAATTTTTTATTCAAATTTCTGCTTTCTAAGAGAGGTTGCCATCACAGCAACTAGCAGAGACCATGTCTTCCCTTTATAACACATCATTCAGACTAAATGTTCTCTACATCAGTGCTCTGCAACCGGTATGCCATGGCACACTGGTGTCCCATGAGATGATGCTAGGTGTGTTGTAGTGTAACCTGAATGTAATTTTTCCCCCCTATACTTTTAGCTATATTTTTAGTTCAGGTGTGCCACCAAATTTTGGAAAGAATACAAGTGTACCACAAATTAAAAAAAAAAGGTTGCAGAGCACTGCTCTACATCACTGGAGCTTGGAGTCACATCTCTCTGTATTACTGCTAAAAGAGCTCTCAATTTGATGGTAGGAAAGAAGAGAAGATGATGACAGGCTGGTGGGTTTGTTTGGAGTTTATGGATTCCTAAACACGGAGTGGGAAGCTTAGACTGGCAAGGTGTGCTCAGAATTTGAGTAATAATGGGTGAGGATTGATCATATTTGTCGAGATGAAAGTGGAAGAAGGGGTCACACTTGTGATGGGAAAGAAAGAGTGGCGGCAGGAATGTAGAGCCAGCGTTGATGTGGCTGGTCATTCAATCTTGGACGTAATTTGCATTTCGAGGCGAGGCTTCAAATGCAAAAATAAAAGTGGCATAAAGAGATAATAAATAATTATTCACTTAGCTGGGACTGACATATGTCAGATCAGCACCCCTGGGAGAAATGAGAAAATATGCTAAGTTTATGAGCTACTAGATTTGAAGAGTGTTTCACCTGCATAAATGAATTTTCACAGAGGGAGCCACTTATACAGAGTGAGTGAATGAGTGAGAGAAGGAGAAACTATATATATATATATTTATATATATCATATGCATAGTTCAATGATATACACAATGCATACACATACATCGTGGTGCATATACATATATATATATATAACTAGAGTTGTAATGATGTGTGCTGTTGGAGAGGGATGACTCCATCTGTGATGGTCGTCACAGCTTATCCATCCCTTTTCTAAAGTGGGTGATAGGGAAGGCTATTGATGGTGGTTATGATAATTGATAATGGTAATGGTGGTGGTGAAGGCTAAGTGACACTAATGGTATAATGGAAGTAGCGATGGCAGCGACGACAGATGTAAAAAGGTAAAGGTAGAGGTGATGATGATGATGATGATGGTTAATAGTATAGCGTTTATAGTGGTGACAGTGATGCTGGTAGCCATAGGGGTGGTGGTGACGGTGGTGGTGGTGGTGGTGGTGGTGATGGTGCTGATGGTATGATAATGATGAATTGCTGTCACTGACAGAATAGTAATTCTAGTAGAAATGATGGCTGTAACAATGACAATGATGATGATGATGATGATGGTGATGATGATGATGATGATGATGAATGATGGTGATTGAGACTATGAGAGAAAAAGCCTTAATTGAAGCCCATAGAGAGAAGAATTGAACTCTGAGGCCTTTTATACAGTTACCTCAGTCAAAGAAGCCTTTAGGTAGTCAACCGAATTGTTAGAAATAACAGCCAAATGTCACTCAAATCGCAGGCTACTGTTATAGAAACATTGGAATAATTAGAATAGATGGGATGGTCATTGTTGGAGCGTCCCACCATAGCAACAACACTACGTTTGTCATTACCATCAGCACCACTTACTACCAGAAGATTAGAAACACTGCTACAACAACAACCTTGACTACAAACACCGACCACCACTGCCAACATCATCTCATACACCATCAACGCAGCCACCAATCAGTCTTGTTTCATCCTAAGTGTTTATTTTACAAGACTGTCCTTGTATTGATTTTTAAACAGAATTATTAACGGATGAGAGGGTATGCGTGTGAGGAAGAGGAGTGAGAATGAGAATGAGAGAGAGAGAGAGAAAGAGAAGCCTGAGAGAGTGAGCACAAAGGAAAATTAAAAATAAATACCAAGATGTGATTCACTAACTTTATATATCTTTTAAACGAACTCTGTGTGTGTGTGATTTTTTGTGCACACACACACACATATATATATATATATATATATATGTATGTATGTATGTATGTATGTATGTATATATATATATATGTATATATGTATATATATATATATGTATATATATATATATATATATATATATATATATATATATATATATATATGAATATATATATATATATATATATATATATATATACTTACCAGATACACGATGTATGTGTGTATATATATATGTGTGTGTGTTCATATATATGTATGCTGATGTCTGTATACATACACAAACACATTCTCAAACCACACGCAGTATGTATGTGTGAGCATTCATGCATGTGTGTAGTGTGTGTATGTATATAATACATATATGTGTGTGTGTGTGTGGATGTATATATGTATATGATGTATGTATATATATATATATGTGTGTGTAATTTTAGAGCTTTTGTTTATTTCTGCCGACATTAAGATTAAGAAATAAAACATTAAAGGAACTAACAAAAAAAAAAAAAAAACCAACAAAAATACCCACCTTCCCTCCTCTATAATACATTATAAAATCGATATTACAAATTTAATGAATACCTACAAATTAATAAAGTTTCATTCTCGTTTCATGCTTGTCTGTTTGTTTTTTTTTTAAAACTTATTGCTTTTTCTGTTGTTAAATTTTTGTTGTTGTCTTGTTGTTGTCATTGGTTTCGTGCTTCCCCCACCCCTGCTCACTCCACCTCCACGTTTCTCTACTGTAAAGCTTGTGTTTTTCACAATTAGACGCAAGAAATATCACTTCTGCCCCGAGCATTTAAGCTTTCTAATGATACAGGAAAATATTTTGGTGTCCTTTTTTTTTTTTTAATAAAAATGGAAAAATAAAGTAAATACATAAATAAATAATAAACAAATGAATGAAACGTCTATCACCAATCCAAAACGCAAATAAAATACAATAAGTGCTTGTATGACAGTGACACTTGCTTACGACTATGCAAATATGTGAAGTCAACGGAATTGATGCAGCTGAACAATGCAAGCAGGCCATGAAAACCAGTACCAAGAAATCTCCAAAAGCCAGAACCATTTTCTGTCCACACTGCCAGAGAACTGTAGTGGCGCGAAATTATGGCCGCCATTAAAGAAGTACAATCTATGCATGCGCAAGGGACTTGCCTTCCCGGAAGCCCCTCGAGTGCGCATGCGTAGTAAAACCAGTACTTAAAGCGCTTCGCGTGCTTTCTAACCTTTTTAGCGCGATGCCTTCGATGTAACAACAACTAGCTCCTTTCAGATGCATCAAGGAAGTTTTTAACCTTCCAATGCTGATCACAAGTTAACCAGCGGCTGCTAGGCTAAATGACACAGGATTTGTAAAACCAAGCATCACCAAAAATAAAACTTATTTTTATTATGTTGTTAATTGTTCTACTGTTTCCTTAATATATAATTTTGTTAAAAGGTGATAGAGAGAGACTAATGTCTCTATTGCAACTATCAACCTTTTACAGAACCTACCAGGTATGATTTGGCCTGATCAGTTACCAATGTACCTACAAAGCTCAACCCTAACCCCAAATCCAAGTCCAGGATGACTAAATGGACCTCACTGTCCCAATGGACATGCATGCATACACATGTACACAAACACAAGCCCCCCACACATTAAAATATAAGGCAGTATTTAGCAGTTAATAATTTCAATGCAAATATACAAATATACAAACATGCAAATTTGAATAAAAGAAAATCTGGAGATTTTTAAAGATATGAACCAATTAGATTGTGGCTGAAAGATCACGTGATTTGTAGAGAAATCAACCAACAATAAACAACTAATTATGGCCAAAAACCATTGGTTTTCTGAACTGCATGAACCTTCTATTGTTATCTTCCTTTTGTTATTTTCTTTCAATTTTAGCTGAACTACCCCAGGGAATAATTCTAGCTCACTAATAAGTTCTATGTGACTGTGTGTGTGTGTGTGTGTGTGTGTGTGTGTGTGTGTGTGTGTGTACATACATACAGACACATATATTTATACGTACACACACACATATATGTACACACACACACACATGTACACGCATATACACACATACACACATATATATATGTACACACACAAACACATACACATGTATAAATATACACGCACACACACACATTCACACATACATAGACGTACATATATACATACATGTTCAGTAGCAGGATTATTCATTAGAATCTAGGTATTTCAACGTGTATGTCACCAGGAAATGTTGGGCACAGGATGTACAACACTCAGGAATGATTAAATGATTGAGGGTCGGCCTCAATAAAATAGGAATAAAGGGGTCTATAGGTAAAAAATGGTTAACAATCACTGTACTTGTTGTTGTTGGCACTCCGTCGCTTATGACGACGAGGGTTCCAGTTGATCCGATCAACGGAACAGCCTGCTCGTGAAATTAACGTGCAAGTGACTGAGCACTCCACAGACACGTGTACCCTTAACGTAGTTCTCGGTGATATTCTGCGTGACACAGTGTGACAAGGCTGACCCTTTCAATCACAGGCACAACAGAAACAGGAAGTAAGAGTGAGAGAAAGTTGTGGTGGAAGAGTACAGCAGGGTTCGCCACCATCCCCTGCCGGAGCCTCGTGGAGCTTTAGGTGTTTTCGCTCAATAAACACTCACAACGCCCGGTCTGGGAATCGAAACCGCAATCCTATGACCACGAGTCCGCTGCCCTAACCATTGGGCCATTGCGCCTCCACCATCACTGTACTAAGACGGACTAAATACAAGAAGGTATTTCCAGACTACCCTGTTAGTTTCTACCAACTCATTTCCTCTCTGAAAGAACTATGAGAGAGATTAAGGAACACAGCCCAAAAGGATTTTCATAATATGAACTGAAGAAAGGTCTTTAGCTTTGTTGTTATTGCTTTTTTGTTTTTCTTTCATTTTATTTTATATTTGTTATATTTCACTGATATTTATTGACTGTGATGATGAAGTAAACATCATCTCTTAGAGGGCTTCAGACAAATTGATAGGTGGTGCTGCTGCTACTGCAGCTGGTCAGGGTGGTAGTGGTAGTGGTGGTGGTGGTGCTGCAGAGGAAATGAAGAGTGAGGATTAGGCCTAAGTCCCTGGCGTAGTGGGCAGAGGAGAATGTCTAAGGAAGGTGTTGCCTCCTGAGATATTTCATTAATTTGTTTATCTATTACTTCTTTCCATCTTTCTTTTTGAAGTATGTAATCTAATTGCAGTGGAAGAACAACAATAAGTGTCATCAAATGGGCCTCCTTACTTGCAAGGGCTGGGGAGAGAGAGAGAACGAGCGGGGAGGAAGGGGTGGGGGGGGGCGAGAGATCAATAGGCTTTCTCTAAATGACTAAACATTACAGACATGACACAGACAGACAGGCCAGCAGGAGCAATGTGTGAGTGGGGAGAGTGTGTTGTGTTGGAGCAGAATGGCTAGGCTGGAGGTGGTGGAGATGTTGGTGATAGTGGTACAAGCACTAGGTTATATACTAGAGTAGAACCAGGCAGGAGTGAACTGAAGTGGAGGGCATGGGTGGGGGGCAAAGGAATGGGGCAGGGTGTTAAATGGTATGCTGCTGTAAAGAACAATGAACCAAACAAAAAGGGCTTAGAACTTTTCTCACCTTTGCCACCCTACCTTCCCTCACACTTCTACTCATACTTTTGTTTTGATTTTAGCCTCTTTGGTTTTCAATGTTATTGATATTATTATTATTATTATTTATTGTTATTATTATTATTATTGTAAGGCAGCGACCTGGCAGAATCATTAGTGTGCTGGATGAGATGCTTAGCAGTATCTTGCCTATCACTACATTCTGAGTTCAAATTCCGCTAAGGTCGACTTTACCTTTCATCCTCTCAGGGTCAATAAAATAAGTACCAGTTGAACACTGGGGGTCAATGTAATCGGCTCATCCCCTCCCCCAAAATTTGCTGCCCTTGTGATAAAAATTTGAAACTATCATTATTATTATTGTTATCATTATTATTATTGTATTTCACCTGTCACTACATTCTGAGTTCAAATTCCACTGAGATTGACTTTGCCTTTCATCCTTCCAGGGTCAATAAATTAACCAGTGAAACTCGAGGGTCAATGTAATCGACTAGTCCCATGCGCCTTCACCTTTATTATCATTATTATAAAGGGCCTGGTAGCCTCATTTGAATATTCCACAAAATATCCTGTATTTATTCCAACTCTGTACGTTTTGTGTTCAAATGCAACCAAAGCAAACTTTGTCTTTTAGCTTTCCAGATTCAATAAAATAAAATAGATTGTCAAGTTCAAGCATTGAATAAAAAATGTCTTGGGATATTTCCTTCTGCTTCTTTGCATTCTTATTTTGAATTCTTATCCTGCCAAGGTCAGATTTACTGTTCATCTTTTGGTTAAAATAAAGTACCAGTGAAGTACTGGGGTTGGTTGTTATTGACTGTCCTCACCTCTCAAAACACCAGGCCTTCTGACTATATTAGAAACAGTTATTATTATTATTATTGATTCTTGTGCTGGCAAGACATGTTTACTTGTGCTGCTATTTTGCACAAGTTAAACAAATACACAACCTTTCCCAGCCAAACATTTGTGGAAGAAAAACAACAAAATATTAACATAGATTTTAAAGAAGTGGGGAAAATGAAAATAGACAAAATGCTAACACCATCAAACAAACAAACAAACACACACATATAAAGAGCAAAAAAAAAAAAAAATTGACAGATATTGATGTATATATTGACTTAGATATTTGCAGCAGAAAGCAAACAACATCATTACTCTCTTTGATGCACATATGTGCACACACATGTATGTGTGCACACATGCACAAATTTCGCCTAGCATAAAGGTTATTGGCTTCAGAAGCAGTTTTTGTTAACATTTTGTCCTCCCCCTAACCATTTCTAGACATATACAAGAAACATAGCAGTGATATTTCATAAAAGAGCAAGCATATCAGCATATTTTCTGTGCCTGGGGAATATGACCAAGAAGAGCAGGTAAGCAGAAAATTGACATACCTTTGTCTTGCAAAAATCAGGTCAGCTTTCAGTGTGCCTTTGAGAGAGCAACTGAAGGAGGCCCTGGTTGATGAGTGGGCTATCCATTGGTGAAGACAACAACAATTAATTATGATAATCTAAAACTAACCCTACCCAGAGAATGTGAGGTGCTTAACCCTTTAGTGTTCACATTATTCTGCCATAATTAATGCTTTTTTTTTCCCCACATTATTTTGAACTAATCATGCATTATCTCGTAGCTATGAGATTTTGATGAGGTAGCTGTTAATTTTTAAAACGATATTGTAGGGTTGATGTGAGAGACCAGATCTATCCAGTTTGAACATAGAATAGGCAGAGTACTTTTGGCCGGATATGGCCGGTTTAAATGCTAAAGGGTTAAAGCCATATGCAAGTCTACAGCTTGTACAACCCAGTATTCCAATCTTGTTCATACATTTAATTTTGGTATGTTTTTCAATGACTATGTACCCTTCCTATCACTGGGTGCATTTTATTGGGCCACCAGCACCCAAGAGGGAGAGAGACAGAATCTCATGCAAAGAGATTTAAAGAGCTCTCGTTATCCTATATCAGTTATTATTCAAGCTTAGTACGGAAGGAAGCTGGCAGAACCATTAGCATGCCAGACAAAATGCTTAGCAAAATTTCATCTGTCTTTATTTTCTGAGCTCAGATTCCGCTGAGGTTGACTTTGCCTTTCAACCTTTTATGGTTGAAAATAAGTACCAGTCAAATATTTGGGTTGAAAGGCGAAGTCTCTTTATCTAGAAGGGTACTAACCTTGATAATGGCTTCAAATGTTGGCCCTGTGCCAAAATTTGAAGCCATTATCAAGGTTAGTACCCTTCTAGATAAAGAGCTTGTAGAGCACCGTGTAAAGTCTATCTGAATACTTAGAACTTTCCACCACACCCAGGGGGGGGGGAATGCTGCCCACTTTGGGAACCACTGATTTAAACTGACAATACTGGCCCAAATATTTTACTCGTTTTATGTTCCTACCAGCCAGATCTGGCCTCTCACATCTACCCGACAATGTCATTCAAGAAATAAGCAGTCACATCAATGAAATCTCAAAGCTAAGCGATAATACATGATTAATTCAAAACTGTGTGAATAAAAAAAGCATTTGACATTTCAGAGAGTAATTTGTATGTTAAAGAGTTAAGTGATAATTAATTAAATTGCAATAAATATTTTAAACTCAAGGTTTGCTTAAAGAAAGGAAGAGGAAGAGAAAGTGAAAGTAGGACAAAAAAAAAAAAAAACTGAAAAGATATGAAGGAGGAAGAGGAAGAGTAATTTTTGCCTACATTCCATTCTCCTTTTGTTCCAGAATGAGATTGATTAAATAAATGAAAATACAGAAAATACAAAAAAAATCAATATGTGAAATAAGTAAATGTAAAAGATTGGAATAGTTGCCAATGAGTTGAATTCTGCTAAAAGCATCCAAAGATCAGAGCTATACAACAACAACAACAACAATAATAATAATAATAATAATAATAATAATAATAATAATATGGCTGTGAGAATAAGATGGCATGTTAAACTTAACACCCAATAAATTCTAGATTTGGACACCTTCAGAAATCTGAATATCTTTGAAGGTTTATTACAACATTGTAAGAATGATGTGGTGATCTGTTGAGGATGAAGTGATGATAATGATGATGGTGATGATGATAATGGTGATGGTGATGATGGCAAAAACATCTATGATAACATTAAAAACAATGAGACTGAATGATGATGATGATGATGCTGGTGAATGGCTTATGATGATGCTGATGCTAATGGCGACGAAAGCTACGATGACGATAAAGATTATGAAAATTACAATGATGATGATGATGTCGATTTTGACAAAAAAAAACAAAACAAAACAAACAAACCCATCTCTAATATCAAGAACAATGAAAATGAAATGATTAGTGAGATGATGATGATGATGATGACGATGATAAAAACATCTGATAAATTATATTGAGAAAAGTGAAAAATCAATTGATTAGCACGATGATGATGATGTTTAGGATGACCGTGGGGGACGGAGTGGGGAGAAACATTGATAAATGATGTCAAAGATGCTGAGGAGATAGATTATGATGGTGAGGATTGTCGGGGGGGGGGGAGTAAGGTTTTTTTTGATCAGCTAAGGTGTTAGAGGGTTAAGTTTTGTGATAGAGATTTTGCAAGAGACAGAGAGAGAGTTATTTGCAAATTTGTTATTATACAATAAAAGGAAAGAGAACACACACACACACACACACACACACACGGATCACATACAAACACCAAACCACATCATACACACATAGAAGACCTGTGCGCACGCGCGCACGCGAGCACACACAAATTTAATGTAGTCAGAGTTCACAGAAAGTGCTAAATCACCAACCAACCATACCAGCCAGCCGGCCAACCAATGTAGACAATGTTATCAATGATAGAGAACAAGCACAACTAATATTTACTGACTAACTTGGATGGATGGCTGGCTAGCTGGCTGGCTGGTTGGCTGGCTGACTAGACAAAGGGGCTTGCATAGCTGGGGAAAAGGAGGTGAGAGAGAAAGAAAGAAAGGAAGAAGGATGGAATGCTAATGGAAAGGGTGGGGGTGGGGCAAAAGAGAGGCCCCCCCTCTCTCTCTCTCTCTCTCTCTCTCTCTTTTTCTCTTTCTCCATTCCCTCCAACCATCTCTGTCTCTGATACACAGGCAAGAAGAGAGGCGGAGGCGGAGTGGGGGGGGGAGCAAGAGAGATGGAAAGAAATGATGGAATAAAGACAAGGGGTTGGTGGTGATGTTGTGGCGGAGGGGGGAGGGGGAAGAGGAGGAGGTGGAGGGGAGAATGAAAGGAAAGATTTAGGATTAGTAGAAAGAAAAGGATTGGGGTTGGAGGAATAATTTTAGTATTTAGCAGTCTGCTGACTAAAGGAGAAAGACAACTGAGACTCTATTCACTCTGAACAGCTCCAGCTAAGTAAAAAGATAGATAGCCTCTCCCTTGGTTGACATTGATTTATATAATTACATTTTCATGAGTTGTTGATAACCATGATGATGACAACGACGATGATGATGATGATTCTGATGACACACAAAGGCAGGAAAATACTAATTGGAGATTTTCCTTTTACTGAATACCCTATCCCCCCTCCCCGTCAGCCATCGTACACCTCCCCCTTTCTGATTCTGCCTCTGCTGCCCTCCTTTCAAAATCACCACTACAAATGTTTATGAATTGAATTGCAGAAAACAAGTTGTTCTCTTTATGTTGTCTTATTATTTTTTTTTTGTTTATGTTTATTTTTTAACCATCTTAGTCACAAACAGGAAGAGAATAGTCTTGTGACCTTTTTTTGTTTGTTTTTGTATTTTTGGTTTTGTTTTGTTTTTCTCTACTCAATTATGAACTTGGAATTGGAAAGACAACTCAAAACTGGAGACCTAAATATACAGGCAAATACAGACAGGTATATTAAAGCATAAATTCTTCACAATTACCAGATGACATTTGGGAAGAGCTCCTTGTGAGAAAGGGAGATAACCTCAAGAATCAAGAATTTTTCAAATAAGGAAAAGGATGGTTTTATTCTCTGGAGATAAGTGGACAGCTACGGATATGTGCTTCTGCCTCAATAGGCATCATTAGTACGACAGTTGTCCTAAGCTTCTTCTAGCAACCAAGGGACATACACATATACAAAAAGAGTAGAAAACAGATTTGGTGTCAATTTTCGAAAATTCAAAGTTTATTGAAGATTTTAAAATTTGGTACATTAATGTAGTTTTCTAAGCTGAATCTCAAAGATATACAAGAGCCAAGTGGTAGAATTAAACTAGGCAGGAGATTATTAACCCTTTTGATGCCAACCCAACCAAGATAATTTTTGGTCTCTGATAATATAAACTTCCAGGTTTGAAATAATTTGAATTAAAATCTTCCCTCTAAACATCATACTTAATTTATGTTCCAAATATCTAAATATTTACGTTCTTAATACCGGAAAAGTTATTTTTAATAAATTGTTTATAATTTTCGAGAAAGCTAGCATGGGTAAGAGAGATGATGTAGAGAGAGTAACTCTTCGACAGACAAGGGTAAGTGGAGAGGTAATATGATAAAATGAGAGAGAGAGAGAGAGAGAGAGAGAGAGAGAGATACCAGAGTGAAAAAGGATGCTAAAAAATAAAGAGATGAGAGTTAATGAGATTGATGAAAGAGTGTGAGTGAAGGTCAAGAGAATAACTTTTAGGGAATAAAGGGGGCGAAAAGGATCTGAACATAAAACAGTGAATGAAGTATTTTAGGTGTAGCACAGGAAACATGAGGGTAAGATTAATATAGAACATGGCAGAGACTGATGGTAGGAGAATTTCATTCTTCAATCCTGTTTGTCATCATCAGTCAACATATTGTGATGGACAGATTTCAATGAGAAATGTAAGAATTCTGACAGATAAAATGGCACAAAAGTCTTGTATTAGTGAATGAAAAAACTGTGGTGAAGCAGACGGCAGCTGTGATCTTTGATGGCATTAAAAAAGAGTTGCTAATAGTGAGGTTTACACACATTGACAGAATTCTGCATATCCCCCAAAAATGAAGGAATAAGACTGACCCTACAACAAGCAAATGAAATTATACCCTCTAACATGCTAGATACACATCACCTACTTTCAAGAATAGTTGGGTCAATTGATAAAATTTCAAGGTAAAGAAGAGGAAGCTCGGAGACCCCCTTCGGTCATGACTGACCATGGGATTGCACCAAAGAAGTTACCCTCCCAGGTACAAGTCCGGGCAAGGTTGTTTATGGAAGACCCAGCAGTCACCCATGCATACCAGCCTTCCCTCTCCACGCCACCAATGTTATCCAAGGGAAAGGCAAAGGGGCCAATACAGCGTGGCACCTGTGACGTCGCAACTCATTTCTACAGCTGAGTGAACTGGAGCAACGTGAAATAAAGTCTCTTGCTCAGGAACACAACACGCAGCCCGGTTCGAGATTCGAACTCACAACCTCGAGATCGTAAGCTCAACGCTCTAACCACTGAGCCATGCGCCTTCACAAGAGTAAGCTATTATATAGATATTTAACCTGTTAGAAATAGCAGCCCAATTCCTCTCAAACAATATTTTACCGCCTCAAAAAAAAAAAAAAAAAAAAACAGGAAAGACACATTGAATAATACAGTTCTTGGGGTATGTTATTGAAAAATAAGAAGGGATGGTCATGACTGGAATACTTTGATCATAGGCCTACTCGATAAAAGCTGACCTGGAAAAGAATATCATCAAATCACACCCAAATTTCTTTAAAAAAACAAAAAAAAACTGGAATGACATATTACATAATGCATAATGTAATCCTAGATGGACTATGACTATGTCTGAATAAAAGATGGGATTGTCTTGTTGAGAATGTTTCCTAGAAAAGTTTGCTGTATCTATGTAAGTATGTATATATGTGTGTGTGTGTGTGTGTGTGTGTGAGGTGAGCATTGTGGAATAATTGTATTAAGTAACAGGTGACCAGGGTTCACTTTGTTGAAACGTAACCCTTGTTTCACTTAATATGTTAAAAACCCAAGAGAAAAGAATTAACGACCATTTTCACCATCCCTGAAATTAATTAATGTAATTGCCTGCCTGCTAATTAGACAACTTCTAGTAAATGACAAAATGTCATATTAGTTCACTTCATAAAAAAAACCAACATACAGGCTTTTTTAAGGAAGTTCCACATCATGGATTGATTAACTGGAAATAGCAGCTAAATCCCCTTTGAAGTTCAACATATGGTCTTAAATGTGTTAGATGTAGGTCTGCACGATCATATTTAAGGCATGTGTGTGTGTGATGAAGTTAGATTCCCGACCATGTACTTTGGGGTTCAATCCCACAGAATGGCACCTTGGGCAAGTGCCTACCACTGTAACCCGAGGGTGACCAAATCATTGAAAACGGATTTGATAGAGGGGAAATTGAAAGAAGCTCAATGTATATATGGCAACTCAATAATGCCAGTAGCACATAAAAAGCACCCAATATGCCTATAAAGTGGATGGCATTGGGAAGGGTATTCAGCTGTAAAAACCATGACAAATCAGACATTAGAGCATGGTGCAGTCCTTGGATACATTGAAGCCTTGTCAAACCTCTCTCATACATATATATATATATATATATATATATATATATATATACACACACACCTTATTTGTGGATTAAGGCTACCATTAGTTTTGTGTTAAAAAAGTTCTTAACACTTTTCAAACCTATCACAGAGAACATTGATGTTTGTAGCCATTTTGGTTTAAATTTAATCCAAAACAGAGGCAAACAATGATATTCCCTGTGATAGGCTGGATAATTGTTAAGGGCTTCCTTAACATGAAACCAATGGTAGCCATACTCCACAAATAAAGAATCTTTATCCAATAGTGCAGTGTTGAGCACTCATTCTCATTGTTTGATATTTATGTGTTTGTGTGTGTGTGTGTGTGTGTGTGTATATATATATATATATATATATATATATGTGTGTGTATATATATATATATATATATATATATATATATATATATATATATATATAGACAAATAAAAAATTTTGAAATAAAAAAGGAAAAAGCAAGAAAAATCAATTAGAAGGATGTTCAATGGAAGTTTTTGATGGAAAAATAGGAGGGTAGAAGGTAGCTATCGAGCATATATACACATATATCAAGCATACACACACACTTGATAGCTGTGTTTAACTTTTATCATTATAATTCCTTTGAATCGATCTAGACAGAGATCTACACTGGATCAGTCCAATTCTGGATTCTGTCCTATAGATTTGTATATTTGTGTGGGTGTGCTTGTGTGCATGTAAGTGTACTGGTGTTAAATGGCATGTTGAGTTGCCTTCCTTTGTACAAAAACAAAAAGTAATCAAGCTATTTGATAACTAGAGATCAATAAGTATAGTGGTTGACATGATATACTTAAATACCCTGAAGGGTGTAGCCCAGACATGGCCACAGTGGCTGAAACCAATGAATGAATAAAACAACCAGTGGAGGTTTGTATAAAGAAAAATCAATAGTGATGATGATGATGATGATGATAATAATAACAAGGATAGGCTTTTGGTTAAAAAGGTTGTGTGTGCACATGTGTCTACAGGTGTTTGAGATTTGTTAATGTGCATAGGTGTATGTACTTATATGTGTGCATTTGTAGGGATGTGTATGTACATGCGTCTATGGGTTTAACTGAGTGTGTGTGTGTGTGTTTCAAGAAGGATATTGGTTTTTAAGTGAAAGAAAGTAAGGAGGGTGAGGAATAAAGAAAAACAGAAAGGGAAACAGGTCTCTTAATTTTTTTTTTTCTATTTGTCTTTCAAGAAAGAGGTTCAAGTTTCATTAAGAAGGTGGTGGTGGTGTGGTGGTGGTAGTGGTGTGTGTGTGTGTGCTTGTAACCAAGGGGAAAGGTAGATCTTTTTGTTCTTTTTTTTTCTTTTCTCCTTACATTATTGTTTTGTTTGTGCTTGTTGCTTTACTTTGAACAGTTTCAGTTTGTAATGGACATGTGTAACCTTAATGACTGTGAAAGGAAACTTGTTGCCAAAGGTGGGGGCTGGCAGACAGTGGGAACAGAGGAGAAAGAATACAGGTAAATGGGTTTGCCTACCAAGCCATTATTTTCCTGCTTAGACATGTCTGAAGAGTAGAATGGATTTATGCAGAGACATTATATATATATATATATATGTAGACCGGCCACACATGAATCTAAGAAATAAAATTTTAGTCCATCTAAGCCGAATACTTAATCACCGAGAGTGCTCAATAATTCAAAAGGAAGTGAGTACTATGTCTTTACAATTAAATGAATTTTTAGAAAAAAAAACAAAAAACAAGAGTGGTAGTGGAATAATGGAACTCAAATATTAACGAGTGACTTCGTGAGACATCCAGATGGTTCGGCAACTATTCAACACACCAGCCACTGTTGAACTAAAGACAGCTAATCATGTAATCACATAATGTTATATATATATATATATATATATATATATATATATATATATCAAAAGAGCCAGCCTTATCACATTGTGTGTCATGCTGAATCTCCCTGAGAACTATGTTAATGGTACGCCTTGTCTGTGGAGTGCTCAGCCGCTTGCATGTTAAATTCATGAGCAGGCTGTTCTGTTGATTGGACCAACTGGAATGCTCACTGTCGTAACTGATGGGCTGCCAGTAAAAACCCCATTTTGTTAACATATTTTTGCAGGAAGAAAGCAAAAAAAAAAAAACCATTAAAAGCATAAAAGATCAAATCATCAACAAAAACAAAAATTACGTCACCAAGGAAACAAAGATAAAGAAGAAAAAAGGGGGTGGAATTAAGCAGCAGAAGATGAGGATGGAGGAAATACCCCCCCCCCACCCACACACACACCTAAATAGTGTTTTCAGCCTGTGTCTCATGGACATTACTCCAAAGGCGTTACTGCAGAGAATGGTCAGAGACAAAAAATTGGAGAGCAACATTGAATAATGTAGTCCTCAATGGACTTGGCTTGCAAACAATATGGGGGATGGAACGCCTTTGATCCTTAGTTTGGTAAAAACAGGTTTGACCTAGGGCAAAACAACAACAGTTACTCTGCCATCATGATCTGGAGCCCATGAAAAAAAAAATGAGCCCCCCCCAACGACCCCCCCCCCCCACCGACCCCCCAATAACATTGCTTAGCTCTTAGATAGCTTTTGTCTGACTCATTTCAAGTCTGCACTAAGATAATAAATAGTGGGAGAAGATAGGGGTGGGTCGGGGGGGGGAGATGGGGGTGGGTCGTGGTTAGATGAACTAGGGTATGGTTAGGGAGCTTCCTTCTTCCTACATCTACTCTCCCACCCTAAGGTCAAATTTTCATGTAAAAAAATCAAGGAGTGATTCTAGAGTAGAATTACAACATTCTGATGATACCCTGCCATCTTTTCTCACCATTATCTTTTACTGAAGAGAAAAATGAGTAAGACACAATGTGTGTGTGTGTGAGAGAGAGAGAGAGAAATAAAGAGCTAGTAATGTGCTTGATGTATGTACAAGAGGTATTGTTTGCTATAGTTTCAGAAATTTCCAGAAATTGTGGCAAAGTTTGTCTCTGTCTTAAGGAAGATAAAAAAAAAAAAGCAAAAAAAAAAAGGAAACAATAAATAAAAATAAAACATTGTGAAAGATGATTGTTGTTTGATGTGTTTCACTCTAGCAGATAAACTAAGTATTTATTACCTACAATTATCTTAAACTTGAATTAGTCTGTTGCTGCTGCTGCACTGGCCAGTCAACCAGGCGTTTGTGTGCAGCGAGGCACACTAACACAAAAGCAACACATGATTAATCGCATCAGACCAAGGTTGTCACAGCAAACAACAAATATTACATTCAACTTGCAAGAAATAGCAGCCGGATATCTTTTGAGTCACAGCCTAGCATTTTGAAAAAGAGAAGCAAATGCTGGATAACAAGGAGTTTGTGTACAGAGGTGCAAACTATTGCAAAAGTGACATGAGATTGATTGCAACAGATCAAGGTTTCACGGCAAAAACACAAATATCATATTTAATTTGCTAGAAGCAGCAGTCAAATTTCCCATGAGTCACATCCTAGCACCTTGGAAAGAGAGATGCCTATGTTGGATAACATAGCATTTGGTGTGAATCATGCCTGAAAAATAGACAAAAAGAGACATAGCTGGAATGCTCTTTCTTGGACAGCTTGATTTAAGAATGGTGTGGCACTAAACAACTGTTGCTGTTGGCACTCCATCGCTTACAACGTTAAGGGTTCCAGTTGATCCTATGAACGGAACAGCCTGCTCGTGAAATTAACGTGCAAGTGGCTGAGCACTCCACAGACACGTGTACCCTTAACGTAGTTCTCGGGGAGATTCAGCGTGACTTACCCCTAACCCTGAACTTGCTGACCTTGTGCCAAAATTTGAAACTATTATTATTATTATCATCAGCTAAGGTGAAGAGGTGGCGGAATCATTAATTTGCCAGACAAAATGCTTATTGTCATTTCTTCTGGGTTTATGGTCTGAGTTCAAATTCTGCCAAGACTGACTCTGTCTTTCATCCTTTTGGGGGTGGATAAAATAAGTACCAGTTGAACAGTGGGGGCAATATAATTGATTTGCCTCCTCTCCCCAAATTTCAGGCCTTGTGCCTGTAAGTAGAAAGGGTTATTATTATTATCATTATTGGCGGCATGCTGGCAAAATCATTGGCATGCCAGATAAAATACTCAAGGGAATTTCACCTGTGAGATGGTAGAATCATTACTGCACTGGGCAAAAACGCTTAGCGTCATTTCGTCCGTCTTTACGTACTGAGTTCAAATTCTGCCATGGTCGACTTTACCTTTTATCCTTTAGGGGTCGATAAAATAAGTACCCGTCCCCCAAAATTGCTGCCCTTGTGGCAAAATTTGAAACCATTGTTTTTATGATTATTATTATTATTATTATTATTATTATTATTATTACTAGCACTAATGTGCTATCAAAAACTGCATGCTTGGTTTTGTTAGTGCAACATTTTTGAGAGGCATTCCTACCTAGGAAAAAGTGTTCTGGCAGAATATGAAGACTTTGCAAGTGAGAGTTGTCAACTGTCTGGATAAATGGATGCAAAAATACTAAGAAAGG
>NC_142941.1:56801520-56809020 GCF_046866305.1 Octopus bimaculoides
ACTAGGCCATTGCACCTCCACACATTGCATAGTAGTAACAAACCATTCTGCTCTATATTTGAGAGATAAGGAATTCTGTACATTATTTACATTATTTACATTGGACAGATATGTGTCCGCATCTTCTTTGTTGCTACCACAACGTTTCAGCTGATTTACTCTCCAGCCTTCATCAGGTGTCCTCGTAGAATTTTGAACCCAACCCTGGATTCTCATTCCTAAGGTATTTTTTTTTATATTATTATTATTATTATTATTATTATTTATTCAAGGCACTGCCTGGAATTGAACTCGGAATCTTGGGGTTCTCATTCCTAAGGTATTTTTTAAAATATTATTATTATTATTATTATTATTATTATTATTGTTATTGTTATTTATTCAAGGCACTGCCTGGAATTGAACTCGGAATCTTGGGGTTCTCATTCCTAAGGTATTTTTAAAAATATTATTATTATTATTATTATTATTATTGTTATTGTTATTTATTCAAGGCACTGCCTGGAATTGAACTCGGAATCTTGGGGTTCTCATTCCTAAGGTATTTTTTAAATATTATTATTATTATTGTTGTTGTTGTTATTGTTATTTATTCAAGGCACTGCCTGGAATTGAACTCGGAATCTTGGGGTTAGTAGCCTGCGCTCTTAACCACTGTGCTATATGCCCACAGGCTTCCTTGATAGAACTGTATTGAAACTTTGGCACCTATACCCATTCCACAATTAGGCTGACTGAGCTGGTGAGGGCTAAGTATTTAGACCACTAACAATACACGGTGCAACGTCGGTAGAAAAAGGTGAACTGACATCTATTTAGTTGAGAGTCTAACAGCTCAAAGCTAACATCAGCCCCATTAAATATTAACTCTTTTAATACAAACCCACCTGAGACTGCCCCTGGTTCCATGACACAAACTTCCTCTTTCAAAGCATTTCCAAATCCAATTCTTCCATCAAAATTTCATGTTAATTTGTTCCAGGTAGCAGCTTAATAACAACAAAGTTATTTTACTAAATTCTTCATCATTTCAAAAAGTGAATGGAACAAAGGCAGTGTAGTTTAATAGAATTATGGTAACAAAAGGGTTAAAGTGGGTCAGGGGAAGGGGGGTGTAAGGGTTGGGACAATGGAATTGTTGCTGAAGAACTGGTCTTCACAGTTAGGTAATTGCCATAATGATATTGACATTATCAACAGCAGCATCATCAGTATCTTCATCCATTTCATTTTATTTCATTCTTAGAGGTAACTATGAGAGCCTCTTAGTTACCAAGATTGGTGAAATGAAAAATGAATGAAGCCAAACTAGGGAATCCCTACAGGATTGCTAAACCATTTTAATACCAATCTGCCTGAAAACAGCTCCTGGTTCTATGACACAAACATCCTGTCAAAGTGATCTAAATTAAAAACCTTTCATCAAAATTTCATGTTAATTTATGTTTCAAACACCAGCTTAATTATGACCAAAATTATTTTACAAAATTCTCCATTATTTTTAAAATGAATTGAAACAAAGGCAAGTGTTTCAACAGAAATATGGTAACAAAAGCATTAATCCTCTGGGAATAGAAGCCAAATCTCTCGAGACACACCCTTACTGCATTAAATGCAAAAAAAAGGTAGAATGGACAGTGTGGTCCCTGATATATAAAATGAGATGATCACAACTGGTAAACTTTTGATTACAGGGCTACTCAGTCAGGAACAGTCACACATGATATGTTACTATTAAAAAAAGACGGGAAGACGGGAATCAGCCAGCTTATATTGAAATTTTAGGGACTAAACTTATGGTTTAGTTGGGAGGAAGAGCTAATGCCTATGATTTTTTTCAGGCTTTCAGGGCCTGCTGAAATTCATATGGTTAATATTCAGTTTTTATAGTTGTAAGTCAATGTTTGCAGAAACACTCTGGATGTCCTACCTAATGCCAACCACTATACAGTGTGCATAGTAATATGAGTAATAACGGAAATAACTACCTTGCAAATACAAGACAATATTCACTGGTGTAAAACATTTCAGCAAAGAGCTCAATAAAAATGAATAATTTCAGTCAGAGCAATAGTATGATAACATAAAGATAACTAAGATGGAGACATTTGACAATAAAATTATGTTGTGCATATATTCACCTCAGCCATTGTGTGTGTATGCGTGTGTGCATACATACATGTGTGTTTGTATATGTTATGTTCGCCACATGAACTAGTACTCACAGTACCAGTTGACCTTACATTTTAACAGAGAAGTTCAAAACAATACAGCACAACAACAGCAAGATGAAAATAATAATCAGATTTAATGGTGGTGAGGAGAGGGTGGAGGAGGCTGGAGAGAGATGTGGAGTGGAATAAAAAAAATTAAAATGAAAGGAGAACTTCACCACCACCACCACCACCACCACCACTGCATACTTACCTACTACTCCACCATCGCCACCACTGCTACAAAACATTACACCACCACCACCACCGCCGCTATTACTGCTGCTGCTGATATTTCAAACAATGTTTGAAATATTGATTGTGTTTTGTTCTGAGAGACTTCACTGAGAGGAGAAGTGAGGCAAGATGAGGCGGCATACGTAGATAGACAGATAGATGTCTACCAAAATAGTGTGACTTACCTGCAAAAGAAACAAGAAAGAGAAAGAGAGAGAAAATTAAAGAGAGGTTATTTAAAAAAATATAACATGCTAACTACTGTATATTGGAGCCAGTAGTCTGGACTAATTATGCAATTCAAATAGCAACATAATCATGATATAATATATATATATATATATATATATATATATATATATATATATATATATACATATATATATATATGTATGTATGTATATATAATATTTTACAAAATAAAGAGATAAAGAAAAAAGAAACTATTGACATAATACTTTCATGGCCATGTTTCAAATAAAATACATAATATACAGGTGTAGGTATGATTTGTCATCTAGAAGCTTACTTTGTGACCACATGACTTGGAGTTCAATCCCACTGTGTAGCAGCCAGTACAATTACCTTCTACTGTAACCCTTGTGAGTGAATTTGATAGCTAGAAGCTATACGAAACCTGTAATACACACACACGCATGCATACATGTGGAACCATTAATCTCTGACATTTTTATATATATATATATATATATACATGATGTATTTTATTTAGTTTCCATCTACCAAATCCACTCACAAGGCTTTGGTTGGCCTGAAGCTAGAGTAAAGGACAATTTGGCCAAGGTGTCACACAGCAGGACTCCACTAGGAACCATGTAGTTGGGAAGCAAGCTACTTACCACACAGTCACACTTGCGCCTACACAAGAAATTAAAATTTTTCTATTCAATTCCTAATAATCTTTAATGATAAAAATACAGTAGGATTTTTTTAATATTCACTGAATCATTATGGAGGCTCCCTCTCTGTTAGGAGACACAAGTACTTACACACGTACACACATGCCGATAACTTCCACCCACCAAATTCAATCACAAGAACAGAAGGCACTTGCCCAAGGTGCCATGCAGTGGGAGTGAACCTGAAACCACGTGCCACAGCCATGCCTGCGACTAAAATAGGAATCAAAAGGGTCCATAGCCAAAAAAATAGCAGTAGACAGAAAGGTATATGGTTAGAAAGTGAGGAGAGATGTAGCATGTATGTGTGTGTGTGTGTGTGTGTGTGTGTGTGTGTGTGTGTGTGTGTGTGTGTGTGCGTGTGTGTGTGTGTGTGCACATAAGTGTGCACATGTAGATGCAAGATATAGATAAACAGAGAGGGAGGGAGAGAGAGGGGGAGGAGAGAGGGGGAGAGAGTCAGGCAGGTACATATATAATGGAAGAAGATAAAGGAAAACAAAAACTGGAGAGGAAGGATCAGAAAGGCTGATAAAGGAAGAAAGGAAAGACATCATAAAATTAATAAAGTGGGATGAGGGAGAGGGTGCAGTGATTTGGGGTAGAAATAGTATGATATGGGGTGGGGGAAGCAGTAGGTTGATAGCTGGAAACTAATGGGTGAATGAGGTGACTGCATTATTTTTGTACTGACACACAAACAGGGTGAAATGGGGGTGGACATTTCACTTCCTGGCAGAAGAAATTTTCCCCTTTCATACATTTTAACAACAATAACACAAAAAAACAAACAGTACATAATAAGGTTTTTATTGCCTTGGGGATGAAGAGAAGCCAAACTGCTTTGGGGGCTGTTTTGTGGATGGAACTCTTCATCAGTGAGAGAGAAATGTCAACTGGTGTTGAAGGATGAATAAATAAGGATTAACCAAAGTAAAAAAAGGAAAGGAGGTAAAGGTAAGACATGTTAGGGGTGGGAGGTGATATTGGTGAGATAGAGAGAGAGGATAGAATAAAAGGGACACTAACAGATTTGGAAAAAAAAAAAAATAATAAAATTGAAAGGGAAAGGAGAAACAGGTACACAAAAACATACTCAAACAATATATATACATACATACATACATACATACATATATATATGTATATATACATATAGACATATATATATGTGATGGTCTTATAAGGGCAGAAAATCAGAGTATTTCCAATGCAGCACTCAATCCAATATAAATATATATATATTGATAGCCCTTATATCTCCACTTATCTTCATTATAAAGCTATTGAGTTGCAATCCTAAGGATTCTATTGTCCATAGTGACCTTTTTAAGATGTTGGCATTTGATTCAGGGCTCCCCTCTTCGTAGCTATACACGACTGTAAGCGTGTATAATCTGTACGTATGCCTATGTATGCATAATGTCCATATATCTGTGTGTGTGTGTGTGTGTGTGTGTGTAAAAGTAAAATTATTTAAGTTGGCATGTGGTGTGAGAGGAAATTTCTGACTTTTCAGGTAAAAATCTCAGCCAGTTGTTACTTGCAACTATGTGATTCTATGCAGCATCCTCACCATCACCACCACCACCACCACCACCATCTAATGTTCAATTTTCCTTGCTTGCATAGGTCAGAGAAAATTTGTTGAGGCAAATTTTCTACAGCCAAGATGTCCCGCTTGATGCCAACCCCCTCATCAAAATAATATTTTCCCATAGCTAGAATGTTTTTCAGCAGAAGACTGGAAGCAGACATCCCTGTTTGTATGACAATGCTGCACATGTACGATCCTCATGTCTCATCTAATCTCTTCCCTTTCGTCTTGTTTCTTCCAGACTCCTCCCCACCACCAAATACTGACTTCCTTGTTACTCTCTCCAGCACACCAACCCATGACTATAACTCTGCTTTCGTCATACTTCACCATTTCCCTTCACATTACCTAAAACCATCACAAACACACACACACTCTCTCTCTCTCTCTCTCTCTCTGTCTCCCCTATTCTCATTCACTTACAGGGGCTTATTTAGCCTTGCAAGTTGCTAGATTACTTACTTCATTAGTAATGGCGCCATGAACAAAGCACCCACTACACCCTGTACAGCAGTTGGCATTCAGAAGGACATCTAGCCACAGAAACCATCCCAAGATAAGGCACTGGAGCCCCACAATCCTCTTGTGCCCAGCGTCGCCTTTCTGGCACGTGTAAAGACATTTGAGTGAGATCGTTGCCAGTGCCGCTGGACTGGCTCCTGTGCAGGTGGCACGTAAAATATACCATTTTGAGCGTGGCCGTTGCCAGTACCTTCTGACTGGCCTTCGTGCCAGTGGCACGAAAAAGCACCCACTACACTCTCGGAGTGGTTGGCGTTAGGAAGGGCATCCAGCTGTAGAAACTCTACCAAATCAGATTGGAGCCTGGTGTAGCCATCTGGTTTCACCAGCCCTCAGTCAAATCGTCCAACCCATGCCAGCACGGAAAGCAGACGTTAAACAATGATGATGATGATGATGATGCATAGATATAAAACCATGTGGAAGAGGTCTGTCCAGTGTTCCTCGTCATTTCCCCAACCCCCTCTACTCACAAAATTCTTCAAATTTACTGGTGCTACCTTTATTTTCACCTCTCTCTGACCACTTCCCAGCTCCCTCTACTAATACTTGTTACCTCCTCCTTCCTGCTTTTCACTCTCTTACTAATCCCAATATTTTTTTTTTATCCTTCAACTCCTGTTGGCATTTTATTTCCATCCCTGAGGAAGGATTCCATCCAAAACATTAGGATTTTCTTTCTTTCTCAGAACATGGAAAACATATTCCACTGTTTCAAACTATCAGTATTGCCATTTCGTTGGTGTAGGGTATCATTAATTTCTTTTGGAATCTTTTGATGATGATGATGATGATGATGATGATAATGATGATGATGAAGAAGAGGAGGAGAAGGAAGAGAATTATGGTACCACAATGCTGATGACAGCCATGCTGATGACAATGACGATAATCATCATTGTAATGTTGATGGTAGTTATGATGATGGCAATGATGATGATAATCATGATTTTGGCGATAGTTATGATGATGATGATGATGGTAATGTAAAATGACAAAGTATATTTTGTGATATGGATGGGAAGGAGATATCCCCCCACCACCACCATATGCTTCTTCCCTTGAAGCAGGGTAACCATTAGAAAGAGAGTTGGAGAGAAACAGTACAAATAGTAATGTTGGTAGTAGTAGTAGTAGTAGTAATAGTAGTAGTAGTAGTAGTAGTAGTAGTAGTAGTAGTAGTAGTAGGGGGGAGGAGTGAGACTTACCCCCCACCTCACTTCACTCCGTCTATTTAAACAAATGGTATTGTGTTGCAAATGATTATGATAAATATTTGGCAAGAATTTTTATCTTGCTGAAAGTTGATCTGCGAAGAATTAACTTTCAGCTTCAGATAGATAATTCCATTTAACAGTGTCTTGAGGAAATTGCTTTCTCCTTAATTCATCATAGACTTTCTCAAAAACATTCTATCTCTTGCATTTTGCTCGTTGCTTTTGTTATTTTTGCCTTTTGTCATTTATAAATTTTGGGTTATTTATTAATTTTTTTTTTTTTTGCTTAGTATTTAGACTTTCTCTTTTATTTTGATTTAATGCTTACTTATAATGCACACACATTATATCCCAAGGGGACGAAGTAACTATGGGCTCTCCATTGTAGCCCACGTTTTTTTTCTTTTTTTTCCTTTTACATGGCTAACAACATTAAAAACAAAGTTATTCTTAAATATCATCATATTATCTATAACAAGTATGTCAATGACATATTTATAGTGACAGATACAGAAAAAAATGGCTTGACAGATATAGAAGACAATCTCGAAAATAATTCCATTCATAAATTTACAATCCAACATTACTGTAGCTTGAATTAAGACCACATGACCACCCCATTCTTACATATAAATGTAGGAATATGTAACACACACAGGGAAATGCATGAACATGCATGCAAATAGGGTGTTGCCTATAGATGAGAGGAAGGTGCATGGCTCAACAGTCCTGAACATGATATTGCTGGTTCAATTTCTGAGTTGGGTGGCAAGTTGTATCCTTGAGCACAGCTC
>NC_142941.1:56811520-56831520 GCF_046866305.1 Octopus bimaculoides
ACATCATCATCATCATTGTCGTTTAACGTCTGCTTTCCATGCTGGCATGGGTTGGACAGTTTGATTGAGGACTGGCAAGCCAGAAGGCTGCACCAGGCTCCAATCTGATAGTTACCAAATTTTTCATTATTTATAAAATTAGTTGAATCATATTTAAGCAGAAATATGGTAACAAAAAGATTGGATGATGATGATGATGATGATGATTTAATGTGGTGTAACAGCAATCAAACTGTTATATTTATAAAAGGCGGTGAGCTGGCAGAAATGTTAGCACGCCGGGCGAAATGCTTAGCGGTATTTCGTCTGCCGTTATGTTCTGAGTTCAAATTCCGCCAAGGTTTACTTTGCCTTTCATCCTTTTGGGGTCGATTAAATAAGTACTAGTTACGAACTGGGGTCGATGTAATCGACTTAATCCCTTTGTCTGTCCTTGTTTGTCCCTTCTATGTTTAGCCCCCTGTGGGCAATAAAGAAATAAATATTTATAAAAGGTAGAACTGACTGAATTTCTGGTGAGGAATATGGGATGAGAATAACAAAAAACTCCTTGTCATCATGACATGACTAAATGATTTTCAACATAGGCACAAGGCCTTAAATTTAGGAGAAAATATTGTTGATTAAAATAAGCAGCTAGCATTAGACTGGTAGCTGTTCTAATGAGTTGACTTTGGCAGGATTTGACCTCAAAATGTACAGGCATGTAACTAAATACAGCAAGCTATTTCATCCACTGCTGCTCTAATGAGTGTGCTATACACGGCAATGGATATGAATAATAATGGTTTCTGGTTCAGACACAAGGCCAGCAATTTGAAAAGGATCATCAACCCTGGTACTTGACTAGCACTTTATTTTTAATCGGCCCTGAAAGAGCTGGAAAAATAAAGTTGAGTTTGTTGGGATTCGAACACAGAACATAAAAGAGCTGGGAACAAATTCTGCAAAGCAATTTTTCCAACACCCGAATTATTTGGCCAGCTCCACTGCCTTGCAGATATGACTAGCAAATGAAAATAGAAAAGGCACACATGACATGAATAAGAGGAGATATGATTCAATATAAAATAGTAAAGAACTAAATGTACACACACACACACACATATACATGCCAAGATAAACATTCTTTTACGAATGTAAAATTTCATGTAAGACCGAAAGATTATTCTTTTCCTTTTTTATCTCAACCAAAGCTTTTTGTATTTATACTTATTTTATTTATTCAAAACTATTTCTTAATGTTAATCCTCAGGCTTTTAATACAGAGAAGAGATAATTTTTTAAAATCAAATAAAGTTGGAAATTTTTCCTGTTTTTTTTTTTAAGCCTTTAAGAAACAAAAAATTGAATAGAGTAGTAATTCTCAGAGAAAATGTTTTATGAATACAGGAAAAGAATTATTCTAAAGCATAGAACAAAAAATTTTTTTATTCAATAACAATAATAATAATAATCCTTTCTACTAAAGGCACAAGGCCTGAAATTTTGGGGGTGGGGGTAAGTTGATTACATCGAGTCCAGTACTTGACTGGTAATTGCTTGATCGACCCTGAAAGGATGAAAGGCATAGTTGACCTCGGTGGAATTTGAATTCAAAACGTGAAGACAGATGAAATGCTGCTAAGCATTTTGTCCAGCATGCTAACAATTCTGCCAACTTGCCACCTTAATAATAATGATAATAATAATAATAATAATAATAACAATCCTTTCTATTATATGCACAAAGCCTGAAATTTTGGGAGGAGAGGGCTAGTTGATCACATTGACCCCAGTACTCAACTGGTACTTATTTTATCCCATAAGGATGAAAGACAAAGTCAGCCTAATTTGAAATTAGAGCAAAAAAGGAGATGAAAAACTGCTAAGCATTTTGAATAATAATAATAATGATTTCAAACTTTGGCACAAGGCCAGCAGTTTCAGGGTAGGGGTGAAGTTGATTACATCGATCCCCAGTATCCAGCTGGTACTTTTTTTCTCAACCTCAAAACAATGAAAGCAAAGTCACTCTTAATAACAACAATGATTTCTAGAATAATTATCTGTGAGATGATTGTATGAACCATCTCTGAATTTAAAGCAATCAGCTAGTGGGAAAAGAGTATAAGTGCAACATGACTGCATCAGTAAAAGAAAGCATTGGAAATGTTAACTGAGTGTGTGGATTCAAAGTGACAGAAAAATGGTTTGAACACAAGTCAAAAGCTATGATGGTGAATAATAATCACAGGATTTTATGGGAAGCAAGGAGACAAATATGAACATTGAATTATATAGATTTTAGTATTTGTTATTTTATCTTATCGATCCAGAGTAGATGAAAGCAAAGCCATTCTCAGTCCGATTTGAAATCAGAATCTAATCAATCAATCAATCAACCATACTTCAATATGATTGAACAACCAGTCAGGATTCACAATACAGGCTGCACTATTCAGCCTTTTGATCACTGTGTCACGTAAGACCTATGTTTGAGTGATTTTCTTGAGTCACCCTCTCACCCTTGTATGCCAATCTGTCACAAGGTTACCTATTTACAGCTGAGTGGACTGGGGGAACATGAAATGAAGTTCTCTGCTCAAGAACACAACAGACAGCCAGTCTGGGTATTGAAAGCATGATCTCACAATCATGATTGTGACACCCTAACCACCAGGCCATGAATGATTACAATCTAAAGCAGTGATTCCAACCAGGGTCCACATGATCTTTGGGGTCCATATAAGATTCTTTGGGGTCCACATAAGCAAATTAGTAAACTGGGGATTCATACTAGTACTGTAAGGGTCCATGAAAAGATTTTGCACCAGACGTATTTATGTACTGCAAGAAACTCTTAGGTTTCTTTCTATAACGTTTTACATAATTCAACATGTTTACGGACACTGAAACATGTTCCCTCAGAGAGTGCTATGGCAAACCTACACAAGTGAACATGTGGGAAAATTGGAACTTTGAAAGGTTATAGGCGTCCACCAAACTAAAATAGGAATCAAAGGGATCCATAGGCAAAAAATGGTCAAGAACCACTGATTTAAAAGGAATGCAACTAAATATCCCAAAGACGTTTTTTTTTTTTGTTCTCTTTCCAATGATATAGAAATACTGCTCATCCAATCAACACCAATTTCAATAGTAGGAGAAATATAAAATAAGTTCCACTCTAGTATATTGTTGATGGTTATTTATCTTATCAAAACATTTTTGGGAAAAATGGAGACATAAGTGAATGGTGGCCTGATTTGAAAATGGAACAGATGAGAGAAAAAAAAAGTAAGAAAAATACTTTGCAATTGATGTATCAGTGATGACAAATGATGCTATATCTCTAACAGAAATGGTAAAACTAATTCAAATATTAATCCAGATATTCAGATCTGGAAACAGAGATAGCCAAAATGTTTGCTTGCATTTGCTTGATTTTTTTTTGTTTTTTTTTTTTGTTTTCGATTGAATTGTGAATAATAATAATAATAATAATAATAATAATAATGATTAAAAAAGAGATTTTTACAAAGAAATACATAACAAAGCTCCAGGAGTTATGTATGCATATATAACATACACAGAAAATATGTATACACACATATATACATGTATCTGTGTTTATGAAGATGTAGGAGTGTGTGTGTGTGTGTGTGTGTGTGTGTGTGTGTGTATGTATATATATATATATATATAACAGAGTACTTTCAATACATTAGCAAAAGACAACCCCCCCCTGCAAAAAAAAAAAGCGGAAAAACAATTTATATCAAGGCACACAGAATGCAGTGCTAGGTTGTGCAGTGAAAGCATGCAATGAAAATAAAACTGCTGAAATAACAAGAACAGCAGCAGCAGCACCACCACCACCACCAACAACAACAACAACAACAAACAATAACAATAATGATAATCTACTTCGTTTCTAACTAAGCCTTCCACACATCCACACCAATGGTACTGTTTGAAGATTTTTCTGGAAACAAACATGGCACTAAAAACATCATTATAAAATTATCCTTGGAACTACTTTTGTGAGTGTATGTGTGTGTGTGTGTGTGTTTTACGGTTTTCGTTTTCTATCACAGAAAGAAGCACCCTCTCTAGAAGGTTTGGTACATGTATGTGTGTGTATGCATATATATATATATATATATATATATATATATATATATATATATATATATATATATATATATATGTATGTATGCATGTATGTATGTATGTATGTGTGTGTGTATATATATATATATATATATATATATATATATATATATATGCGTGTGTGTGTGTGTGTATGTGTGTGGTGGACTGGGTTGAGCAGCAAAGGCGACCAAAAGAACAAATAAATAAATGAATATATGAAAAGAAATAAGATTTTTTTTTTCAATAAAAAAAAAAGGGGGAGAGAGAGAGAAACTGCTATAAAAAAAACAAACCCTCTCTATTGCATTCAGAAATGATGTTTGAAAATGATTTTGAGCTCAGACAAAGAAATAAATACAAAAAAAAAATTAACAAATAAATAAAAATAACAGTAATAATGGTAATAATAATCACTAGCAAAGGGTAGGGTGTGAGGTGAATATTGATTGCATATCGCGCAAGTTATCTCGGTCAGTTTTTTTTTTTTTTCCCCTTTCTCTCTTTCTTCTGGTCTTTATTGCATATCTTGGCCAGTCATTCTGACATGAGTTGTTTTATCGACTGTGTTATATTATGATGCACATTTGGACCTGCATGCAAGTGAACAAGAGAGAGAGAGAGATGTAGAGAGTGCACAGAGAGAGAGAGAGAGAGAGAGAGAGAGATGTAGAGAGATGTACAGAGAGAGAGAGAGAGAGAGAGAGAGAGAGAGAGACAACGTAATGGTAGTGGTGTCGGTGATGTTACTTGGAAGATGTTAAAATGGAAAAGGAAATTAAAATACAGTGAAATTAGCAATCAGATTTTTAAATGTATTTATTGAACTTTTTTCTACTCTTTGAACACCACACACACACACAGACACACACATGCATCATTTACACTTACATAACCCTGTATTAAACACATCTATCTATCTATATATATATATATATATATAAATACACACACGCACATATGTATACACACACATGCACGTATACGCACACACACACATATATACAAATATATATTACATGCATTTATATACATAAATATATATTACACATACATATATTTTTACGAAAAGAATGGCAACTAACGCTTTGTTTTATAGAACCAAAAATGTCCATTGCCTCGATCTAATGTCTTTGTTTAACAAGAAAAATGCTAAACCTAAACAAACATAAATTAATATTCACAGACGGAATGTATTATGCATACAGCGAAGCATATTTTCATTTCGTATATAAAAAGAGAAAGAATGAGTTGCATCTAGGTTAATTTACGCATGCACAGTCTCTATATATGTCTATATATGCATGCAGGCATGACTAGATCGTTTAGGAGTCTGTTTGGTAATCATGAAGTCCTGGGTCAGGCAACTCGGTGGAGTGTCATCGACATGTGTTTCCTGTCATAGCCTTGGATCAATCTATGCTTTTGAGTCAAAGTGGCTGACAGACAGAGACTGTGCAGAGGCTTGTCAAATGAACTCTGTTATTCAAATGGCTGAGCTTTCACAAAATGACAAAAGCTACAATGTTGCTTGATCTGCTAGAAATGGCACCTAAATATCTCTCAAATCACAATATACTGTCAACAAAAAATGCATTGGAGACAGAGCTGTATTTGGAGTTTCAGTGACTAGAAGGCCGAGCCCTTTACACAAGCACTACAGAGGGCATGCACTTATCTAGAAAAAAAAAAAAATAATAAAAATAAAGTAACTATCATATTTTAATGTGTATAAGGAATCCTTTTTTGTCAAAAATTAGGTTAAAAAATATGGGAGTTTCTTACACATAGATAGTATTATAATCCCTTACAGAACCTTTTTTCCAAATTTTAAGCCCCCAAAATTAAGGGGTTCCTTATACACATTAAAATACAGTACTTTACATATATACAACTATATATATATATTCCCGTAGGAAATTAAACAAAATAATACAGTCTTCTCTGTTATTGGACTTCTTGGCTGATAGATCAGCCCTGTTGTCTCCTAAAGGTTAAATAAAGAAAGAAGATATTTGATAATCTAGACCTAATTAACCTTAATAAAAAAAAAGATGGAATGATTATGGCTGGAATACCTTAGATTATATGTCAGCTCGTTTAGGGCCAACTGGGGACTAAAAACCAACACTTTCAAAACTTCATCTGCAAATTCTTTCCTTTACCTCTTTACAACTCATTAGAAGTCCACATCAGTACAGCTATCCCTTTTGCTTTCTCTCTCTCTCACACACAGAGCCACTTTCTTCTCTTGTGTCTGCAAAATTTTGCCTATTCCTAATAAGTAAGTATTTGAACATCCGAAAGACAAACAAACTAAACCCAAACACATTCCTTTCAAATTGCTGTACATTTTCCTCATATCATTGCTCATGTTTCGGTGCCTTGTAACATTACTTCTTACACATACCACAGATAGTCTGTCTGTCTGATTTAAGGTGAGAGAAATCCTTTGTTGCTGCTGTCAACAAAACAAAAAATTTTTTTTCCTAAATTTCCACTACCACCAGATTCTTATTCTAGTCATTAAGACTGCCAGCACAGATTACATAATCTACATAGCACAACTTAACTACTTAAAGTCAGATATTTGATATTTATTTTATCAATGCCAAATGGATTGTCGCTTCACTACGTTCCCTAATATAGATTTCTAACACAGGCATGCAGTTGTGAATTATAAAGGAAGGAGTAGATTTCAATATTTACACCCATCACCTGACTGATACTTCATATCATCATCATCATCATCTTCATTGCCATTTAATGTCTTACTGACATAGGTTGGATGGTTTGACAGGAGCTAGCAAGCCTCCCCCACACCTGCCCCATCAGACTTCATTGTCTGTTTGACATGCTTTCTATGGCTGGATGCCCTTCATAATGCCAAACACTGTTCAGAGTGTACTGGGTGCTTTCTGCATGGCACCATGCTTTTTAAATGGTACCAGTGCTCTTTGTGTGGCACCAGCACCAAATACAGCCACAAACTGTATTGGAGAGATAAAGAGAAAGAAAGAGTTTCACAAAGAGACAGGCAAGCAGAGACAAAGAGAAAGAGTAAAAGTATAAGAGAGAGATATAGTGAGAGAGAAAAATATAGATTCATAGAGAAAGAGAGAGAGAGGGAAGACAGTGATGGTAATAATGGTTGGTTGGTTATTTACATTTTTATCACTTTCTCCTCTGGTAGCTTTAGGAGTTGCAATAACAGTCACTATCTATGGCAGCAAATTTTCTGGCAAAAATGATGCCTGTTGTCAAAACTGTTTATCTGTGAAGTGGTTGTTTAAGTTTTTGATAAGCTTTGTTCCAGGAATTTTTAAAAATCTCTTCATATATCTGATAGAAGCAATGAAGCGTTATCTATGTTGTCAGTAAAAGTGACGAGGGTAATTCTTGTATTTTTTCTTTTTTTTCTTTTTGTCTTTATGCTTCTGCAAAATCCGAATCTTCAATACAGAAATTATTGAATTCCAAAGACAATTGTCACATAAAAATGAAAAATGAAGAAAAACAGGAAAAAGAGGCAGTTTATGATTTATATATTTGAAGAATTTACTTATTTATTTTGTTAAATCAGAGAAAACAAATTAGATTTATATATTTTCCATTATATCCGATCCTAATTTTAAACATGCCTCTTTCATCCTCTTCTAGAGTTTTATTGGTGAAACAGAATGAAAACATCATATTCAAAATAGGAAATCAACATTATTACATAGCTACATGAATTTATAAAGGGATTATAAAGGGATTTGCAGGCCCAGTTATTCATCACTCATTGTTCATCAATTTGATATCTGTGCATATGGCTAAAAACAAACTCATTCACATGAAACAGTTTATTTCATCTTACTGAGATTAAAGCATGTGAAAGACTAAGAATTGCAAAACCACCCTCAGGGAGACAAACATTCATCTGCAGAACATGATCAAGGATGTAATGCATATGTCACTGACGAAATTGCAATTATAACAGTTGAAGAACAGCAGGAGTAGTGTGACACTCTTGGAGGCCTAGTAAAGAGTTCTTTCACACACCTAAAATTTAGAAAGAAAGAAAGAAAGAAGAAAACAAAGCCCTTTTCAAAGTCAATAAATATACTACAACCCAAATGATGAAAGGGAGAGGTGTTGTTATTATGACAGGATTTGAATTCAAGAAAACTGCCGAAATGAAGGCAGTGGAGTGATCTTCCCAATGGGGACAATAGCTGGATTCATCCTACATGTGATAGAAACAGTTCAACATACTTCCATAAGTGATCAATGCATGTAGGATGGTTTGGGTACTCTGCTCGTTTCTCAGGCAGGTATTGACTGATGGTACTACCATACCTGTAGAGTTTATCCCAAAATGGTAAATCTCCCCAGTAGTACTGTCAGGCCAGGAATTTCTGGAAATTATGCATGGGTCCTAGTCCAAAAGTCCTCCGGAAAAGATTATCCAGTTGATTTTATCTAGCACCCAGAGTTTTCCTGAGGATGTTGTCACTCTTACACACCACTAATCCAGTATAATCTCCAGGTTAACAACAAAACCACCATTTTTGAGGAGATGGTGGGTGCAATGGACAGTCGAATACATTGGCTCCAGTACTTGACTGCATCTTACTTTATTGATGCCTGGCTAGATGGAGGGTAAATTTATGCAGGTAGGAAGAAAACGCCAAAATACAAAGGGAGTTAACTAACTCAATACTGTATCATATTATGTTTGTTGCTCCACTGAACCTAATAATAGTTATAATTTGGTTGCCAAATTAAATTTAACTCAACTCTCTATTAGTTTTACTGCTTTGATAGGTTGGTAAATAGAAATAGAAGAAAAATAAATAAAATAAAAATAAATAAAACAGCAAACTTATTTCTTCATTGACTGCCTCAGTGTATTTGCTAGTAGTTAAGGAAATTGGATATATATATATATATATACACTAACATATATAAATGGTTAACCATGGGATTAAAACTAGATTTAAGTTTCATGGTACAATATCAAAAATCTATCCTTGTTTATTTGTTTTCCGTCCTTGTCACAATTTTAAAAATCAACAACGGTGAGTTGTATTTTTGTTGTTGTTGTTGATGTAATAGTGATAGACATATAATGTGCCCCACTCCCAGTCCATCTGTACTGTTGATGGATGATGTAAAATGTGTATGGGTATATGTAGGTGTAAGCATACATGTCGAAATATAGACACACACACACACACACTGCACACACATATACATACATACATACATACATGAAATAAGGCGGGTTATACATATATGTACACATACATTTGTAATGAGAAGGATTTAAGTATGGTTTTGTGTGTATGGATGAGCACACAATTAATGGTGATGGGCAATAATACCATTTGTATGTGCGTATATATTTGTAATGGTGATATTAGTGGAAGGAGCAAGTGTGTGTGTGTGTGTGTGTGTGTTGGAATACTATATGAATTACACTAATAAAGGCAAAGGTTAGGGTATGTGTATTCCTGAATGGTTGTATGCATGTTTGTGCATTTATAATCATGATGGTTACAACATACCAAATCAATATGTATCTATGTGCATACATGTGTTTGTGTGTGTATACATATGAATGCTTGTGCATATATGTATGTATATATATATATATATATATATATGTGTGTGTGTGTGTGTATGGGTATGTATATGGGTATACATTTACTATTATTTCATTTTAATTCAAGATTTTTTCACAATTCTTTTATTTAATTAATAATAAATAAAAAAAAAAGTTTAAAAAATTTTATTTGTTTTGTTTTCATCTTTGCTTATTATTATTATCTCACCCCCACCCACCCGCTCCACAACCTCAATTGTTTTTAATGCAGCCTATACCATCCATTAGCAATGATTAATTCAATTATCTCACCTCCCATCTGTGTCCCCCTGCCACCACCACTACCACCACCTCCACCACCACGCGCAAACAACATCCTACTACACACACTCCACACCTAAAAATTCTTCTGAATCTCTTTACCAATCGATATTGATTATATTCACATAGTCATCATCATCATCATCATCATCATCATACGAGCACAAGAAGGCATACATACACACACACACACACACACACACACACACACACACATATATATATACACATTAGATATGAACTATCATATTTTGCAATTCATACTGAGAGAGAGAGAGAGAGAGAAATTCATTAACTGTTACCACCAGTCAGTACTGAAATGAGCAAGAATATTACACATGCACACGCACAAATCTTTAATACACACATTTATATACACACCTACACAAATCTATCTATCTCTACATACACACACACATATCTATATACATATATATATATATATTAATTGTTGGTTTACTTTTCTGTGTTGGATGCCATGATTAGCTGGATTTTGTACAAGATTCAGTGCTTCTGTGCCACTACTCCACACCCTCTTTCTTTTCCATGTTTTTTCTTTTTTTTCTTTTGTAACATTACTTGTTTCTGAATGCCACATCCAGACTGTTATTATTGCTATTGTTTTTCTTTTTAGTTGTTTACCCCCACCACCACCATCACCATATCTGGTCAGCTTCGCATGAGTAAGGGAGCCTATTGGCACTGATGTTGATGAATCAATCAAATCAGTCTACCTGTACATCTTACTGAGTATTTGCAGCTAACCTGTATATATACCTAGGCAAACCCTGTACTTATTCTATCAGTCTCTTTGTTGAGCTGATATGTTACTGGGATATAAACAAACCAACACCGGTTGTGGACAAACACAGATACAAACACACACACACACGACAGGCTTCTTTTAGTTTCCATCTACCAAATCTATCCACAATAAAGAATTCAGCAGAATAACTATCGTAATCATACTGGTATTAGTAACATAGATTAACATGAAATTCTGATTGGCGGTTTTAACTTCGATAAGTTTAAAACAAGAAGTTTGTACCATAGGACCATGCAAAAAAGGTTAAAATAAAATCAGGTCTCAAATAAGTTGGTACTGAAAGGGTTAGACAAGAATGTAGAAATTATTATTCAATAGATTAACTCAGCTGGGTTGTGCATTAGCTGAGTCTTTATGAGGTCAACTTTGCTTTTTATCCTTTTGAGGTCGATAAAAAGAGAAAAGGTACCAATCTAAAAAGTGGTAGATTGGCAGAACTAATAAAACATAGAACTGGATGCCTTGCGGTATTTGTTCTGCTTTCTTTGAGTTCTGAGTTCAAATTCAGTCATGACTTACATGGGTGGGAAACATACCCTGTCACCTTCTGGTGTATTGGGAGCCTTTAAAACAGCCTACTCTGTTGCCAACATTGGGGCAAAGTTTCCAGTTTACAGATACCTTCCTTCCCTCCACAAGAGTCTTGCATGATTTCACTGGATATCCCCATGCTGTCTTTTACTTCTTTTAGTCATTGGACTATGGCCATGCTGGGGCACAACCTTGAAGAATTTTTATTGAATGAGTTGAATCCAGTGCTAATATGTTTTCTTTTTAGCCTGGCACTTACTCTATCAGGCTAGTTTGCCCAACTGCTAAGTTATGGGGATGTGAACACACCTACACCAGTTGTGAAGCAGTGATGGGGAACACACACACACACACACACACACACACACACACGCACACATGATGGGCAGTTTTCAGTTTCTGTCTACCAAATCCACTCACAAGGCTTTGGTTAGCCTGTGGATGGCTATAGTAGAAGACACTTGCCCAAGGTGCCATACAGTGGGACTGAACCTAGAACCATGTTGTTGTGAAGCAAACTTCTGATCATACAGCCATGCAAAAAACAAAAAAAAAATGCTGCTGGTCCTCAGTCTTCAACCGACTCTGGGTTCTTAATTGTATGCAGCACAATTTTTTTTTAATATTAACTAAGCAACCAAAGATAATTAATGTTTTCCAAAAATATATACAGTGAGGGAGGTCCATGACCCACTAGATGAAAATGTCACCATTATATAATGCCTATCTGGGGTGAATTAGTTTTGGGGATCTCGGCAAATTGTCACTGAAGAATGGATCTTTAGAGTTGCTTGTACAACATTCCTGACAGAAAATTTTTTTTTAAATTCTCATCCAGACTTTCTTTTAATTCCAGTTGAGCTTTAAGGAGTTATGCCAGCATATTATGAAGGAAGCATATCAAATGAGATGTGCCAACTGTTTTCAACCAACCAAAAGAATGGCAATTATTATTATTAAAATATATAAGGAAAATTACAGTGGCAAAATTAGAGTGTTGTTGTTCATAATTTTATGTTGTTTATTTGGTCTTCAAAAAAAAAAAATTGATTAAAAACAAAAAAATCCAATAAAAATTAAAAAAAAAAAGCAATAACACTAACATTGGCAACAAAATGGTAAAGGAAAGTGTCAAAGGTATGGAAAATACAATTATAGCTGAATGTTGCAAACTGAAATTTGAAAAGAACTCCACCATCACCACCAGTACATACACACCCAATGACAACAACAACAACAACACAAAACCCAACAATAAAGTTTTCATTTTTTGACAACATCCAAAATTGAATGCCATGCCTGTATAAATATTGATCAGGCCACCCCCACTCCTAACCCTCTTGGAGGTTCTCCTTTCCTCTGTATTCTAACAGAAGAATAATCTCTCACCATTTTCTTGATTGTGCAAGTGTGTGTGTGTGTGTGTGTGTGTGTGTGTGGAATCCCCTCTCTGAATTTCTGTGTGTGTGTGTGTATGTGTGTCTTGGAATGAAAATATAGTGTAAATAATAAAAATAAATGAAATGAATTACTGGAAAAAAAAAATTGGTCTGTCACAGCTATGGCATTCTTGATATTTTAAGTGACTTTTCAAACATGGATTTGGAATTGCTTTTGTTTTGCATTATTTTTACGACTTTGTTATTTGTTACTTTCTTTTTTTTTTCAATTTCATAAAAAATACCATTTTCTGAGCAAAGAAGTGGTGACTGGTTAGCTGAGGAAAAAAAGTACATACTCACATACATACATGTGCATGCATGCACACATGCACACACACACACGTATATATATATATATATATATATATACATACATACATACATACATGCGTACACAGGCACACAAACATACACACGCATATATACATGTGCACACACACACATACACACACACAACATGCAATCAAAACATTTTGAAAGTATGATTGAACTGTTAGCATAAAAGGAGGATAAATGATGTTTTCTTCTTCCTTTATTTTTTTTAAAGAAAACATTCAGATACTCTAACAACAGCTACTAATAACAAACACTACCAGCACCACCACCCCTACTGCCATTATCATCACCATTTTATTATTATTACTATTATTGAATAGCATTTTCATCATTTGTTCTTCATCATCATGATCAAATCAGCAGGAGAGTATCTTGTGTTTCCACATGAAAACTTTGGCAGCCATTGATTGCTTAGATCACAGTAGAGAGTAGAGAAAGCTGTCTATCAAACTAGTCTGCACTATCAAGTAGAGCCAACACCATTGAATTTATTGGCTGTCACATTTCAGCCCAATGATGTGCACAGTCTGAACAAGGGTGCTGTTCTTTATAGTCCCTCAGTCTGGTAGAAATAGCAGCCAAATCTCTCTCAGTAGACTCACCATGCAAAATATGTTGGATAATGTATGCCTATCCAAAATAATCAGCTTGCGAAGACCTGTTGGGGCAAGCGAAAGTGAAATTGTGATGCCAACGGTGCCCAGCGTCGCCTTCCTGGCACTTGTGCCGGTGGCACATGTAAAGACATTCGAGTGAGATCATTGCCAGTGCCGCTGGACTGGCTCCTGTGCAGGTGGCACGTACAATACACCATTTTGAGCGTGGCTGTTGCCAGTACCACCTGACTGGCCTTCATGCCGGTGGCATGTAAAAGCACCCACTACACTCTCGGAGTGGTTGGCGTTAGGAAGGGCATCCAGCTGTAGAAACTCTGCCAAATCAGATTGGAGCCTGGTGTAGCCATCTGGTTTACCAGTCCTCAGTCAAATCGTCCAACCCATGCTAGCATGGAAAGCGGATCTTAAACGATGATGATGATGATGATGAAATAAAAGATGGCTGTTTGAAAGGGTTTCTTGAATCAAGTTTGACATGGGACGAAAGACCAACAACGACCAGAATAGAAGAACCCAAAAAGCTGTTTGATTCTGCTTACACCACAGCAAACTTTGGCATCTCATAGTTGATCTTTTGTGGCTGTTTTCATGCATGGGACTAAATATTCACAGACTAGGGGATCTCCACTACTGGCAGAGCAAAGAGCAATTATCTTTACAGTTTATAAATGGTCAACTCTGAATATTAGGCGCTGTTAAATTTTATCTGGCAAGAGTCAGGCATTTGGGAGTTGGCTGAGGACAAAAGTAGGTACAGAGTGGATAGTGGTATGAAATTGCTTATTAACACTTTTATTTCGTTTAACAAGCAAGGAGGTTAAATGATAAAGTACTGACTTAATTAGAGTTGATTGCACATGCACATGAAGTGCTGATTACAAATTGAATGCGAAGTTCTTTCGCTTCCATTCACAAATAGTCGCTGCCAAATATTATCTTTGTGTCTCTCTCTTTGTCTTTTAGTGACACCTTTTAAACTCTTGGACTCTTCATATTACATTTATGTCTTCTCTTTCTCTCTCTCTCTCTACTTTGGCTACTGTGACAGACATTTTACACTTTGGAATTTATTTCCATCATCACCCCAACCCAAGGCCTATCCTGCTACCAAACACTCCTACTGAGAACTGCTGGATGCACTAACATTTCATTTTTTTTCTTCTTTTTCTTCTTCTCCTTCACCATCACATTCTTTTTTTCTCATACAGATTTAGTCTCACCGGTAATGGTGAACTTCCTGTCAGTACTACCGCTATACAAACCCTGCTGAGAATTAGTGGAGAAATACACAGAGGGTTACAGAAGAATTGGATGTCTTCTGCATTGACCCTTTTAACATTCAAATTATTCTGTCAAATGTAATGCTTATTTATTCACATTGTTTTGAATGAACCTTTTATTATTCCAACCAGCCATATCCAGCCCAAATATTTTACCTGTTTTACGTTCAAAGTGGCTAGATCCAGCCTATCACACCTACCCTGCAATGTCATTCTAAAAATAAACAATCACATCTTCGAAGTCTCAAAGCTATGAAATAATACAGGATTGATTTTAGAAAAGGCAAATAAATAACTATTACATTTTTATATATTGCATGCTAAAGGGTTAAGCATGCATAATCATGTAGCTTTGAGATTCCAGTTTTGTGAGTATTTACATTGGAAAGGACATTGTAGGAAAGGTGTGAGAGGCCAGATCTGGTCAGTTTGAACATAAATTAGGTAGAATACTAGAGCCGGATATGGCTGGTTTAAATGACACTAATATATAATCTGGTTGTTGTTGTTGCTTGGCCCTAGACTAGCCCTGATTAAAGATCTTCCAACCATGACTACCTCAATTTTTTTCCCAGACTATGATACAAGGTTCTTGTTTTAAAGTGACCCCTCCAAATTGTCAATCAAAATTTCATGCTCATTATTTTGAAAATTAATATTGTGTGGCACTCCTTAGGCGTGGGATTTCTACTATAGTCTCAAGTCAACCAATGCCTTGTGATTGGATTTGGTAGATGGAAACTGAAAGAAGCTCATTGTGTGTGTGTGTGTGTGTGTGTGTGTGTGTGTTTGACTCCCTACCACTTTTTGACAACTGGTGCTGGTTTGTTTACATCCCTATAACTTAGCAGTTTGGCAAAAGAGACTGATAGAATAAATACCAGACTTAAAAACAAAAAAGCCAGTAGTGAAGTCAGTTTGTTCAACTGAACCCGTCAAGGCAATGCCCCAGCATGGCCACAGTCTAATGACTGAAACAAGTAAAAGATAAAAGAAAAGAGAGCCACTGATTGCAGACAAAGTTTCGTTCCAAAAACAAAACAAAACTAAAAATAAAAGAACAGGAAAAAAAAAAAATTACTATAATTATAAAAGAAAGAAAAGCTAGGGCCTTGCCTTTTTTTATTAATTTTGAGGTTAATTAATGAAATAAGTACCAGACTAATAATTGTTTATGATATAATCAATTGAAAAGAGACAAAAAAATTCTTGAAAGCAGTGCTGTATCATGGTTACAGTCCACTGACTGAAAACCAGAGAATGAAAGAAAATTCAGAAGATGAGATGTTACCAAAATAACATTTGAGAATCACATAAAACTGACCTTTGCCTTTAATTAGGGTGTTAGGGGGGGGGGGGGAGAAGAAAGAAAAAAAAAAGAAGAAATCTATATTTCTACTGAATATGGGCAAAATCTGTTGAGCGGCATTGTCAAATGATAAGTGACTTAATGTTGGCAGCACACACTAAGGCCCCATGGTTTTGCTAACGCCATCCATCTTTCAAGAGATAATTCTAGAAGAAAAGGGGGGGAGCGGACGAAAATAGAAAAGATAGGAGAATGTTATCAAAGAAACGATCGATCCCTGAACTTTGACAACTCTGAAAAGATAGTGAGAAGGAGGCAGAAGCAGAGAAAGCTGGTTTGATTGTTGTTGTTGTCGTCGCTATTATTATTGTTGTTTAACTCTGATCAATGAGATCTGAGATCAAAGGCATTCCAAACATAACCATCCTGAGATTTGGCGCTTATTCTAGCAGGTCATGTCAAGCGACTGCAGAGAGCTGTAGCGATTCCTAATTTATAAGCCAGAGCATGCAATTTTAAAAATCAAAACCATATAAATTGAAGTACTGTAAATATGGCGCTCACGTACCCTCTTTCAAACTGTCATCATCATCATCATCATCATCCACCTAAATATATATATGCAGAGAGAGAGAGAGAGGGAGAGAGAGGGAAAGAGAGAGAGAATGTGTGTGCGTGTGCACTGGCATACTCTCTCTTTTACTCTTTTACTTGTTTCAGTCATTTGACTACGGCCATGCTGGAGCACCGCCTTTAGTCGAGCAGATCGACCCCAGGACTTATTCTTTGTAAGCCTAGTACTTATTCTATCGGTCTTTTTTTGCCGAAACGCTAAGTTGCGGGGACATAAACACACCAGCATCAGTTGTCAAGCGTTGGTGGGGGGATAAACAGTCACACAAACACACATATATATATATACAAATATACGACGGGCTTCTTTCAGTTTCCGTCTACCAAATCCACTCACAAGGCTTTGGTCGGCCCGAGGCTATAGCAGAAGACACTTGCCCAAGGTGCCACGCAGTGGGACTGAACCCGGAACCATGTGGTTGGTAAGCAAGCTACTTACCACACAGCCACTCCTGCGCCTATAATCTTATTTGATTTTTGACAAAATTAGAAGAAGAAAAAAAGCAAGATTTTACCATTATTATTATTCTTTATAAAAAACTTCATACATATAACATATTTTTTTTTTTAAATCATGCTTAAACATGAAACTTGTCTGGTTTCGACAAGGTAACTGAAATCATATTTTCCCTTTTTTTTCTGATTTTCTTTTTCTTTCTTTTTTTTTATATCAAACAACACTATATTTTAAACACACTATCAATAGTGGCGTCCCCTTTAGCAATTTATATAATTGATACGAACATCCACTCACATCCAAACAGAAATCTATAGAAAGAGCTAGCTAGCTTGATATACACAAGCACACAAAAGAAGAGAGACCACACACACATACACATATATATAGACACACACATTGTGTGTGTGTGTGTGTGTTTGTATGTATATGAATAGATAGAATAATAATAATATAAGCTCCAATGTTATTTGATAAACTATATGAAAGGTTTCAATAAACTGTGTATAAATAAATGAAATAATGAGATATAGCAGCAGTAACCTAGAGTATCAGTAATCAGGTCTTAGATGTATGATACTGTTAACTGGAAGCAGGAATAAACAAAATGAAATATAAAATACATTGAAATAAAATAAATGTCAAAAGAATTGTATGTGTGTGTGTGTGTGTGTGTGTGTGTGTTTGTAAATAAAGAGGTGATATGATTTCACTGCCTTGAAATATCAAAATTCACCTTTTAATACACGATTCAATACATATTTTGGATCAAACATACAGTCAGAAAACATATATAAGAAAGGGGGGAAAAGGGGCTGTTTGAAAGCTTTGATCAAGCTTACAAATAAGATCAACTCTTTCACATGTGTGTGCACAGGGAGAAATTTACTAATAATCCATTCTACTTAAGGCACAAGGCCTGGAATGTTTTTTTTTGGGGGGGGGCATGATTGTATTGACCCCAGTGTTCAACTGGTACTTATTTTATCGATCCTGAAAGGATGAAAGGCAAAGTCGACTGCAGTGGAATTTGAATAAGCATTTCGCTCAGTGTGCTAACAATTCTGCCAGTTTGCCTTAATAATAATAATAATAATAATTAATTCGTTTTATTGGCCACAAGGGCTAATATCAATTAAAGACATATAAGGACAAAGACAGGACGAAGGTTGCAAAAGGTTTTGTCCGAAAAGGTAGGAAAGTTCGTCTAAACAGAGGAAGAAAACGGAGAAAGATATAATAAATAAATAGATAAATAAATAGATAAATGAATAAGAAGAACTCCCAAAGGGGGAGGCGCTTCGAAAAAGGAAAGGTTACACGTGGAAAAACCCATAAAACCATGGGAGCCTGGTCAGAAAAAATAAGAAAGGGGTATAGAGCCCTTTCTCCTTTTACATTACCCTTTTTTTTTTTTCTACAGGTGTATTCTCAGAATTGGTCCGTTTATACTGGCCATTTTTCCAACAGTCACCCATCTTTCAACGAATTTGCTATGAGACAGCACTTCCCTCTCTACTCTCATCTTCCTTTTCAAGTGGAACTTGAAAAAGTTGATGAGGCCTTGGCCAAAGAGGAAAGTGTCTGTCTTTAACCCTTTCAAACAGGTCCACCATATCACCTCTTTCGCTACAGCCACTAGGCATAGGAAAATTGCCTTGCCCTCCTGGTTAAAGGAGGTCAGCGGGTCAACTCTCACGATGGATCCAGCTGATAGCCGGATCCGTCCTACACGTGACAGTAGCTGTTCGATATAGACCCACAGGTCAGCAATGCGTGCAGAACGGTTTCATCGTCCTGAGCGCACCTCGGGCAGGCCCGGTTGACGGCACTTCCATGTCGGTAGAGTTTATCTCGAACAGGTAGCGCACCTCGGTAGCACTGCCAGGTGAGGGACCTTTGGAAATTATCCATGGGCCCCGGCCCGAAAGTTCTCCTGAACAGACTGCTTAGCTGATTATCCTCGACGCCTAGAGTTTCCCCGAGAACGTCGTCACACTTTTCTCCCACTAACCCTCTATAGAAAGCTAGAGTGGATCTACTACCGATCGCACTGCCCGCCTGACTGAGGGCGGTGAGAGCTTGGCGGCACTCGAGGAATAATAATAATAATAATAATAATAATCCTTTCTACTAAAGGCATAAGGCCCGAAATTTCAGGAGAGGGGACTAATCAATTACATTGATCACAGCATTTCACTGGTACTTAATTTATTGACCCTGAAAGGGTGAAAGTCGACCTTCATGGAATTTGAACTCAGAATGGGGCAGCAGATGAAATGCCGCTAAGCATGCTAACAATTCTGCCAGCTGGCCCCACAATAATAATAATAATAATAATAATAATAATAATAATAATAATAATAATAATAATAATAATAATAATAATAATAATAATAATAATAACAATAACAATAACAATAACAATAACAATAATAATAATAATAATAATAATAATAATAATAATAATAATAATAATAATAATAATAATAATAATAATAATAATAATAATAATAATAATAAT
>NC_142941.1:56836520-56851520 GCF_046866305.1 Octopus bimaculoides
GTTTTGCATTAATCGTGTATTATCTTGTAGTTTTGAGATTTTGAAGATGTAATTGCTTATTTTTAGAATGACATTGAAGGGTAGGTATAAGAGGCCAGGCCAGATTTAGTCAATTTGAACATAAAACAGGCAGAATATTCGAGTTGGATATGGTCAGTTGAAATGGTGAAGGGTTAATTTTCTTTTGTAGTATGTGTGGTGTTGGTAGAATGTGTCTCAGGGACTTTTTTTTTTTCTTTTTTTTTTTTTTTTAGATAAAACTGACTATTTTTGAAGTATAATTAGGGTTACTATTTTCCTACTTCTTTTTCTTTTTGTTTTCCAGTGAAAGATATGTTTTGTTTCTGTTTTTTGCTGTTGGTGTTGCTGTTTTATGATCAGATGCAGTTTTGTTTTCAGGATGCAACGAAATTTTATGACAGATCACACAAAAAGAAACATTCCAACTGATAAATGAAGGATAGATGATTGAATAAAAAAAGGGAAAAAAACATTAGCGTAAAGGAAAAAAAAAACCTCATATAAATCTCCTTCAGTGAATGACAATTAAATTGGAAGTTGTGACAGAACAATGTCCTGATTAATATTACTTTTTATGGACATTTTTCTTTTTTGTCTTTAAACATCTTTCACATTACCAATAAAAACTGAGAGTGTGTGTATATATATATATACATGTACGTGTGTATGTATATATGTATATGTATATATATATATATATATATATATATATATATACATGTGTATGTGTGTGTATATATATATATATATATATACACACACACACGTGTGTATGTGTGTATATATATATATATATATATATATACACACACACACATATATGTACGTATATGTGTGTGTGTATATATATACACATATATACACACACATATATACAGACACACACACACACACATATATATATATATACACATAAATGAGTGAAACAAATTCCTTGTATTCTGCTTTGAAATAAGACTTTTTTTTTATTTCTATTATTACCTGACTGTATGTGTGGGATTCTTCTACTAATTTAGATAGAGCGAATTCTTAGTTGAATTCTCAGGGCAAGTATTTTTGTCTTTGCGTTATTTATCTTAAAACATCTTTCCTATCACCAACCACTCAACTAATAAAAACTGAGGAGTGTATATGTGGGTGTGTATGTGTGTGTGCATATGTATATAAATATATATCTATACATATCATCATCATTTAACGTCCACCTTCCATGCGGACAAGGGTTGGACAGATCTTGCATTTGCCCTGGGTCAATTAACATGCAGAGTGCACAGGGAAGACTTGAGAAGCTTAATGTCTCAGTCATCGCAACACAAATCTAATCATTTTTCAGTTCATTGATAAAAGGAGGGCTGAGGACTTGATGGGGATGTTGGAGGAATCAGTGGAACAGCTGTGAAGGGCGAATGGAGTGCGCTGGTATGGACGTGTGTTGAGGAGGGATGAGGACCATGTTCTGAGGAGAGTGCTTGAGTTTAAGGTGAATGAACCACAAAAGCAAGGTCGACCAAAGAAAACACGGAGAGGACAGGTGGAGGAGGAATTTAGGAGGGTTGGCTTGAGAAGGGAGGATGCCCAAACCCAGGCGAGATGGTGTGAGAGTGGCTGCTATAAGAGTAAGATAGATCCAGCCGGCCAGCCCCATTAACGGGGACAAACCCAGATTTAAAATATTGGAATTCATTCATTCATTCATTCATGATATGAACAGTTGACTTTAAGACCGATTGAGGAAAGCCTTGGCTTGAATATATAATTCTGTTTCCCTTACAAATGATATATTTATCAAATATATAAAGACTTACTTTTGACACAAGGGTGTAATAAGCACTTTTGTAGCTTTGTGCTGTAAAACACACACACACACACACACACACACACACACATGTATTTGGATGTATGCACTCATACAAACACTGACAGAAAACCTTAGAATTTCATTGTATTTATTTACCAGGAAGCTAATGACAAATACTTGAACAACTTTTAGAAAACTCCAGGGAATTAAAGAAACTCAGCCAGAGAGTGACATAGCCACACGTCTCAGTCGTTCTGTATCAGAATGTATAGGAAACCTTATTGTTTCACATTGGAAAAGACTTATGACACATTTAGAACACCACCACCACCACCGTCACCACCACCACCACCACCGTCACCACCACCACCACCACCACCACCACCACCACCACCAACCCACACACTCACTCGCACAGGTACATAGATACATGTTCACATACTCAAACACATACAAGTACTCAGATTTATATACATACACATATACATACATGCACACACACACACAAATGTATAGTCATGCATAAATACTAATGTACTCAAACACATGCATACCCTCAGACACACACACGCACATATATACACACAAGTGCATACTCATGCACAAATACTTGAATGCATACACTCACATATTCAAACACACACACAAACACACACACACACATACATACACAAGCATAAATACACATGCTCATACACACACACACACACACAAATATATACTCACGCACTCATATTCAAACATGCAAATACATACACACACATACTCAAATACACATCCTCACACATACACACACACACGAGCGAATGCAACACACATACATCCAGATACACATGCACACACACACACACACACACACACACAAGCGCATGCAACACATATTCAAACACACACATACATCCAGATACACACGCACACACACACACACACACACACACACACACACACAGAGCTGATGCTCTACCTGAACTAAACCGAAAACAAGAACAACAACAACAACAAACGCTGCTGCTGCTGACAGTGGTGGTGATGATAGTGATAGTGATGAACTGAAGATGTTGCTGAAGAAAACCAGGAAAATGATGGTGATGACAATGGAGTTACTGATATATGGAATGAGAAGGTAACGATGGTGGTGGTGGTGGTGGTGGTTTTGAAGAAAATGATGGTTAGTTCACAATAAAGATACATTTTCTGGCCAATAACACCTTTTCATACACACACACACACACACACACGCATCTTACTACACACAGCTGTTGCCCTGAATGGACGATGTAACAAATCAGTGACAAAAATGACAATAATGTTGTTGTTATTGCTGTTGTTGTTGTTGTTGTTGTTGGTGGTGGTGGTGGTGGTAATGGCTATGATACTGATGATGGTGGTTATTGCCGTAATGATGAATGGTAATGGTAATGATAGGTGATGATGATGATGGTGGTGGTGGTGATGGAGGTGGAAACAGAGATAACGATGGTGATGATGAAAATGGTGGTAATGAAACTAATGACGACGACGATGACGATAGTAATGAAAGTGATATATGTGGTGGTGGTGGTGGTGGTGGTGGTGGTACTGATGAAGCAATATCAGTGATGTTGTTGTTGATGGTGATGACAACAACGATGGTGATGATGATGATGGTGATGGCGATAATGATGTTGATGATGCTGCTGATTGACATGAAGCCAAAATAGTTCTTTTAAGCTGCCGTTTTTCCTCAACACAACCACGGATGGAACCATCATCAATCGGAGGAAGCCTCACGACTGGCTGAAAACTGAAAGCTCTATTGCTGTTCTACAAAAGATATCAAAAGATTCGAGCAGCCTCATCACTATCGTCATATATATTTAATATCAAACACAATATATAAGTGTGTGTGTGTGTGTGTGTGCATATGTACACATATAGGTAAATGTATATATTCAATTGCATGTGTCTCTACTACATTGGATTTTGTAGATGTTTATATATATATATATATATATATATATAAACAATTATTTCTAAATCTTTCAATGAGATATTCAGTAACAGTACTTTAAAGTAAAGACTATTTGCCAACATAATGAGGCAGTCCTGGATGGGACAAATGTTACTCTTGTACATATATATCTATATATGTACATGTGTATAAGTATAGAAAATTGTAAGTGTATATTTATACAGGTATATACTGGCAAGCATATGAGGGTATATAAAACTATGAGTCCCTTCACACAGTTATATATTGACACCAATACATATATCTGTACACTGCACAAAAACGTCTAATTATACATGCATGTACACACATACACATGTATATACAGAAAGTATCTTGATATGTATACTGTATAAAAAACACTCGTGATGGTGCCATGTAAAAGGCACCCTGTGCACTCTGTAAAGCGGTTGGCATAAGGAAGGGCATCCAGCTGTAGAAACTAAGCCAAAAGAGAAATCCAGTGTTTGGCCTCTGGTCTTGCCAGTTCCTGTCAAGCCGTCCAACCCATGCCAGCATGGAAAAGGGATGTTAAATGATGATGATCTTGATATGTATATATCTCACTCATGTTTCATATTTGGCTTGCTTTCAATAGCTGGATGCTCTTTCTATTATCAACCACTTTTAAGTGTACATTGGGTATATTCTGTCATGGTACCAGCAACAGAGAGGTCCTCATGTATTTGATAAGACAAGAGTAAAGGGTACATGCATATGTGTGTGTGTGTGTGTGTGTGTGTGTGTGTGTGTGTAGTTGTGCCTTTGTGTTTGTCTCTGCTTGGCAACCGGTGTCGGTTTATTTACATCTCCATAACTTAGAGGTTTGGCAGAAAGGGACTGACAGAATAACAGCCAGGCCTAAACAGAAAAATCAAGTACTACAGTCAATTTGTTTGACTGAAAACTGTAGAAGGTGGTGTCCCAGCATGGATGCAGGCGAAACGACTGAACAAGGTAAAATGCGCACGTGCGCATACACACTCGCACTTAAGCCTGCATCAGAAAGCAACAAAGATAACATCTAAATGAAAACTACATTTTTACAAAGCAAAGATTAGCATAAATTACTGGGAATGTCGTGTTTTTCAAACTAACATCCCTTCCATTAGAGAATCTTATAATTCAAAGAGCTCAACCATCCAAATTTTGACATTAAAATTAAAACACAGTTAGGGTGTTATCAGAATGATAATAATGTTTCTAACCACCTCTCAAAAGAATGGTGCATTGAAAGCTTACACGCAGACAAACACATATATATGTGTGTATGTATATATATATATATATATATATATATATATATATTGATTGATTGAAGAATTATCATGAATTGAGGATAAATGTAGACAATCAAACTATAAACCACAAGCATACACACATCAACCAAAAGAATCTTTGCTAATTCTGGCAAGTAACACATCAGTACTTAAATGATTTCTAACAGAGAACCGGAAACATAAAACTAAATAGTGAAAACAGAAAAAAGACTCGAATTCAACAGATTTCTCTTCATTCTTTTGTGACAAACCACTCCAGAAAAATAACAACAATAATAATAATAATATATATATATTATATATTTATGAAAAAAATATAAGCTTGCTGCAACAACAGCAAAAAATAAAATGACTTGGAAGGAAAAAGAAAGGAATAAAAACAAAAAAAAACCAACAAGCAAAAACAATAAATAAATGTAATTGAATTGATAGAGTACGAAGACATATAAATTTGATATTGGTGAGATATTGTTCATATTTATTTCTATACGAAAATCATACACTATTGTATGTATGGATGGATGTATATCGTGTGAGACTAGCATACAAAAATGCCAGTGCTGTTATTTGCTTGTTTATTTGTTAGTTATTTTATCTTTTGGGCTGAGGGAGTGGGGTTGCGTACATACGTGTACATACGTACAATCTGTGTTGTGACATCGAAATGGTTTAAAGACGGCCATGATGGCTTTCATTATCGAAGTAATGTGAGGTTCATAGGAATGTAGAAGAAGAAGGATGTAGATAATGAAGATGAAGACTGAAAAACGGACAATAAAAATGAAAATAAAACTGACTTGACAGTGATAAAGACAATAACAATGGAGATTGAAAGAAAGTGTTTGAATGAGTGTCTTCTACTATAGCCCTGGGCTGACTAATGGCTTGTAAATGAATTTGGTATATACATATATATATATAGTGTGTGTGTGTGTGTGTGTGTGTGTGTGATTACTGCCTCTTTGCCTTTACATCATGTAACAGCAAAAACAAATGTTACTGTTTTGCAAGCAGAGCCCTTTGTTCATCTTTCCTGAAAACACATCTGGTTGTGGGGAAAATATTACCTTACTTGGGAATAGGTGAGGGTTGGTTAACAGGAAAGGCATCCATCTGTGGAAAATTCTACCTCAACAAAACTCCATTCAACCCATGCAAACATGGAAAAGTAGATATTAAAATAAATGATGATGATGATGATGATGATGTATGTAACCACAGTGTGTGTATGTGTGTGTGCGCGCATGCATAGTGCAGACAAGACAGAAAACTCATAATTCTTCAGGTAGTGTTTGACCAACTTAGTCAATCACAAAGTGTAAAAAGTTAATTCCTTTTCTTCCTCCAAAGAAGAATGAAAAAAAATATAAAGGAAATTTTTTTTTTTTTAAATAAGACTACATACCAACTGACAAACACAGACAGCAGTAATAAGATATAGAACTCAAACCACCACAAGTGTTAAGCAGAATTTTGGAAGGTTTCCAAATGAAAGCTTACATGGTTGAAGAATTCCGATTACATACCTAAAAGAAAGAGAAAAAGAAACATTTTTTAAAAAATTGAAAAAATAAAATAAAATATAAGGGGTAAAACAAAAAATATATATATTGGAAAATAAACATTAGAGTGAAAATAAGAAAGAAGCAAGGATATTTTTTTTTTTTAAGATGGTTAAAAAAAAAATTAGATTAAGATTGATTGCTTCCTTCTTTTTCTGTTTGTATTTGAGCCAACACCATATATGTTAAGGAATTTTGATTAATTAAATAAAAAAAGAAAATCCTCCCAATAAAACCAAGACATATACAAAAAAACCGTTTTTGAAGTATTTAGTTATATTCTGAACGACAATAAAGTGATGTGAAGATGAATGAAATCCAAGGAGAAGAGAGAGCTGATAGCAGTATGTTTGGCAGAAAATAAAAACAAAAAAATGTTACATTTTATCCAAGCAAAGCAATATTATATTTCAAATTCAAACTTCTATTCCCACCAAATATTATTAAGAAATGATTGTCTCCCTTATACTGTCTGCAAGAGGACACCACATATAACCATTAATGCTTTATATCTTTATTTTTTCCTTCTTTTTTTATTGAGGAGAAAAAAAGAGAGCAAGAGACAGAGAGAACAAAAATAAAAGTAAGTTACAGCATCTGGTTGAGTTAACTCAGAGTTGCCCTGACAGGATCACACCATTCAGGAGGTCAGTAAGGCAACATTCTGTGTCTGTACAAGGATGGTTGACAATGGTCTTTGCTGGGTGGCTGATCTGTGTATATCCATGTCAGTGTGTCCATGGGAGTGCATCACTAATGAGTTCTAGCTTAGCTCTACAGCAATACCCTACAAAGTTTTTTCTCTCTCTCTAATGCAAAGGTTTCCAAACTTTACTTCAATGTGTCTCCTTATCTTGTCAAGCAGTGTTGGTACACATCATGTGAAGAACATAGTGTAAAATGGTTGGAATTATAAAACAGAGAGTAGACATTAATATAATGATATATTTTCATTTAGAGTGCTTAAATCTTGCTGTAATGCACTTCACTATTCATCCTTCTGGGAATGATAAAATAAAGTACAAGTTAAGCACCATGGTCAATATAACGGACAGTTCTGGTCTTGTGCTTATATAAAAAATAATTATGTTACATGAATGACTCAACTGCATCATGCTGCATTTTTTTTTTTATCGGCTAGGTGAAATTTCAAGCAGGTACTTTTTCGGTTGCAAGCCACCCCTCCCAACAGGTATTACAAGCAGGATATTTTCATTTCACTGGAACCAAACATATCCATTCAACTATGGGACATTTGTTTACAGGAGAATCTAAACAATATCATCATATTTTGCTCAGACAGTTATTAAATGTTTACAACTGATGCCAGCACAAGCAGTAAGTGAACTGAATCAACATACTCACACACACACACACACACACACACAGACACAGGGTTGTTGTACAGCTTCTGTCCAACAAGTCAACTATGCTCACAAAGCACTGGTTGGTCCATGACCATAGTTGAAGACATTTGCTGAAGGTGCCATGCAAGGAGGCCAAACACAAAACCACACGGTTGCACAGCAAATTTCATAACCTCAAGTCCACGCCTGTATTTACTACATATATATCAAACCCACACAAAATTCCACATGGTCACTATCAGCCATATTTCACTCACAGTGCATTTCAAAACCTGAAGCTACAGCAAAAAGCATTTGCTTAAGGTGGTGCACAAAAGAAATAAAAATTGCAGCCAGATAGTTGCAAACTGAAATTAAACTCATAGACATAGCTGTCAAAGCCAGAAATTGAATCTATGATGTAGAGTCAACTTGCCAAAGGCTTACTAGAAAGAAAAAAGAAAAACAATGTGTACATATATGACCTTTAAAAATTCTGAAATTTTTCAAAATCCTTTTGTTAATAATTCAAAGTAAAACAAAAAGCTTTTTTTTCTTTTAAGTAATCTGAGAGAAATTCATTTCTTAGCTGAGAACCGTAAGTGTCTGTTGAAAGTAGCGTTTAACCCAAGTAAACATCTGGTTGTGTTTTTGCAATGCAAAACCTGTCCTGCTTGTTTGGATATGAACTTGCCAGGAAGCATCTGACTGAGCATGCGAAATGCTTAGTAGGTAGTAGACACCCGTAGCTAACAGTTGCATAATATCCTTCTCTTCCAGATTGTGCAGGAGGGGACTAGACGATTACATTGACCCCAGTGTTTCACTGATACTTAATGTATTGACCACGAAAAGATGAAAGGTAAAGTCAACCTAGGCGGAATTTGAACTCAGAACGTACCGATGGGTGAAATACCGCTAAGCATTTCGTCCAGTGTGATAATGACTCTGCCAGCTCACTGCCCTAATAATAATAATAATAACGAAGTGAAAAGAATACATTGAGCCTAAAAAGTGAGTGTGATACCTATTGTGATCAGTGCACTTGAGACCATCTCAAAGAGAGTAATATTCTGGCACCAAAAGCTGCAAATACCAAACTTCTTAGGAAGTATTCAGATGGCAGCAACACTTGGAACGGCTCATGTGCTGAGGAAAGTGAGTCATTTCTAAGCTGTGGGATGGAGCTGAGACATGACACAGACAAATCAGGGTAAGTTAAGTGAATAAAAATAATGATAATAATAAAAAAACATCCTTGCTTAAATGGCTAACTTCACATCTCAAAATAGGTTTGTTAGTAAATATTTATACATTCTTCACCCCCACATCTAAATATTCATACCATTAAATTCCCCAACACAGACATTTGAGGGGGGACAAAAAGTTGGCAGGGAAGAAAGTGTCAAACAACTAAAAGTCATAGAGTATTAATCTCTGAGTAGAAATCCCACATGGCTTCATACCAGTAATTCAAGTGGTTACATCCCTCCAATTCAGGAACTGGCTTTGTGCTTACACAAGAAATGATTTTGTGAACCATTTTGTTGTATGTCCTTGTCAGGATTAAGATGCAATGTCCATGATCTTCACAGGATCTTTGACACTGTCAAGTTCTGGTACAACTGATACTTAGCTAGAGCATTTATAAATGAATATCTGTAGGTAACAAAGGCGGCAAGCTAGCAGAATCGTTAGCACGCCGGGTGAAATGCTTAGCGGTATTTCAACTGTCTTTACGTTCTGAGTTCAAATTCCGCTGAGGTCAACTTTGCTTTTCACCCTTTCGGGTCAATAAATTAAGTACCAGTTACGCACTGGGGTCGATGTAATCGACTTAATCTCAGGCATCCCCACAAGAAAAAACCTGGGCTAGTCAAGTCTGGGGAACGTGAAGGCCAGTTGACATTGCCGTAGTGGGAGATTCTTCTCTCTCCAAAGCACTGCCAGAGCAATAGCATTGTTTCTCTTGCGGTATGAGCAGTTGTCCAATCTTGCTGGAACCATGTGTGAGGTCTACTTTGAATGGCCTTCACGTTCCCCAGATTCTTTTCTTGTCGGGATACCTGTAAGAGAGGGTTTACGTTAACAAACCGGAGAGCCTGGTGCGACTGAAGAACATCAATAGAGAAATCAGAGAAGTGGGGTCTGAAACTTTTGAGAGTGTGATGGTGCAAGTTATGGAAACATCACGGGTGAAGCCAAAAATGATTGCCATTTAAGCAATGTCATTTTTCATAAGTGATTTAGTGGTGCTGCAAAATTTGACTTGTGCATATTAATTTCCATTATGTCGTTTATATTGTATCCAAATTTCATGTATTTATTTGTAAAGTTAAAGAAGTTATTAAAAACTGAAACCCATCAGTGACTTTTGGGACACCCTGTATATATACAATTTTATTAAAGTTGGAAAACTTCACAAACTTGGGTCCATAAAGATTTTTAGTTTCAGTAAAATTTTATATGTCAGATTATTTTCCATGTCAAATACTGTTTCCTCCATCTAGGTTTTGCACACACACACACACACACACACACACACACACAAACAGTTGTTTTGAGATCCATTGCTGACATGAGAGCAAACCTTATGATCAAAGGTATTCCAGCCATGGCCATCCCCTCTTTTGTCAAGGCATAATACATCTAGAATCATATCATCCATTAAGTTCTTTCCTTCCAAGTAGGTGGAGTGTGGCAGCTAGATTCCTGTCTTTTATTTGTGGCTTAGGTCGAGGGGTTACTTAGTTCCAGGTGATTGAAACCAAAGATGGATAGAGTATCAAAGTAAATGACTTCAAACAAAAGCTTCCTTTTTTTTTTATAAAAACAAAACAAAAACAATGACAAAAACAAAAACATGAAAGCAGATGACAGTTTCTGCAAAGCTTTAAAAGATTGCTTCAGGGTAACTAAATGGATATCACTAGCTAGCTCATTACCGAACAAAAAGATATTTACCAAGCTTGCAGTAGTACTTCAACTATGAAACACCACCACCACCACCACCACCGACACTACTGCTACTACTACTACTGCCACCATCATTCAGTATTTACTTCTATTCTCATCTCACCTAACCAACATATTATTAAGTGTGCACAATGAGAAATCAGCAACAACAAGAAGACAATAACAAGAGAAAGATAACAGAAAAACAAAGACATTAAAAAAAAGAGAGAGAGAAGAGGGGTGGGATGTGAGAGGTGTGGGTAGAAGAAGAAGAAGAAAAAGTCATAAGAGAGAGAGAGAGAGACAGAGAAAGAGAGTCACACGGTATAAAGGAGATAAGAGGAATAGAAGAACAACATCTATGGAAAGAAATATCCATTTCAAAAGACTATTGATCAAATTACATTTCATATTTGAGAAAAACCTCATCTCCAGAACCTCCTTGGCAACTAGCAATCTCTCTGTTAGTTTTACAAATGATTGCTTCATATGACAGCTAATTTTCTATTTTGTTATGGTGCTTTGCACTTTGTTGGCGTTTGCTTCTTCCTTTTATCATTTATTTATTTGTCCTATCTCTCTTTCTCTTATATTTATATATATATATATATATATATATATATATATATATATATATATATATATATATATATATATATATACGCACACACACAGAGCATAAATAAATGCATATACAACATGCTCAAACGCATACATACACACACACACATATATATATATACATACATATACACATATATACATTTACAGATACACATAACATCATTTAACATCTGTCTTCCATGCTAGTATGGGTTGGTTGGTTTGATAGGAGCTAGCAAGGCCGAGAGCCGTATCAAGCTCCATTGTTCTGGCATGGTTTCTACAGCTGGATGCCCTTCCTAACACCAACCACTTTACTGAGAGTACTGGATGATTTTTATGTGGCACCAGCACCAATACTTTCAATGTGGCACACTATCTCTCTTAATTTTCCAATCTCTCAACCTTTGTCTTTTATAAGCCCAAAGACTCCCACTCCAACTTCAGTTTAACCACATCCCACTTAAATCATACTGCTTATCTTCTTTGATGCTGCTGTCTCTATAAGCCGTGACTAACTAAACTGCATCAAATGATCCACTGTTTTAGACAATGTGGTTAACCCCAACCAGTTGCTGATGCTGCCTGCCGTAACACCTGCCATCATACCTATTGTCTCACCCACATTGTTGATCACACCTCTACCTTCATACTTAATATCTAACCTAATGCCAACTACCCATTTCTTTCTGTATCTATCATGCTGCCACTTTACTAGCCCAATGCACTGGCCAATGGCACTTTTGTCTCATCTAATTTAACTCATCATATTCCACATCTTCCCTAAACACCCCTATCTTTCCTTCACATGTAACCACAAATTCCATGTTCTGATCCTTCTATAGCCTTTTTCTTCTACTGTCACAGCTCCTAGATTTTACTCCCAGTGCAACACCTAACCCTTCAGCCAAAACATCACCACTTTACACAGACCTAACTTCTCTTTCCATTTTCCCAACTATTTCACCTGGACTATTAAGAACATTTATTGCATTAAATCAAACTTTATGGCTTGTTGTATATTGAAGAAACAGGTTAAAGCTTGGCAGACTATTTCAGAGAGCATTTTTCTTTTTTTTAGATATTCACCATAGCATTATATTCCTTCAATCTGTTCCTTATCATTTAAATTATTGTGGCCATACCTATTTGCATGTCTCTGTTTATGGTGTCATTTTACACCATGGATCAACCACCTCCTGTTTGCACCATAAAGAACAACCAATTCTTTATCTACATACAGTTCACCCAAGTGGAATACATAATTACTTTGTTTTCCTTTAGTAACACAGCCTTGTCCCTGACACTTCCCACCATAAATGAATAAGCATGCTCCTCTGTACTTCATAGCCATACCTGCCTCTACACAAGTATGCACACTATCTCCATAATTCTTCATCACATAGACACCCCGTCCTACCTTTACACTCACACACACACCGTTATGTACATGTGTGTGTGTGTTTGTGTGCATGTGTGAATGCGAGAGAGAGAGAGAGAAGGCACAGGATAATAAGTAAAGTAGAATATTCTTCATCAAAAATTTCATCTGTAGTTGTTCTATAAACATTCTTGTTATTTTGGTTCTTCATCAAAATAACAAGTGCAAGACCATAAATTTTGGAGGTAAGGTGTAGAGTCAAAGTAAAGTGTGGTATTTGAGGCACTAATAAGTTATACTAGGAAGAAAAAAAAACAACCTAAATCTGTAATTCTAAATTCAAATGTGCAGGATTCTGATTTAAAATACAAAGGGACATAATAAAATAGTCCAAGATATTATTGAGGCTATTCACATATTTGTTCGAGAAGTACAGAGTCAACAGAATCAATCTTAGCACAGCAACTCCCAAACTATTTGCTTGAACTCTGCATATTTATATGTTTCTGTTAACTTCTAACAATCTATTCATGAAAACTCAAGACTGAAGACTGCAGAAATAAAATTTATTACAAATCATCCCAGACTAAGATGATGGAGGTGGTTTAAACAGAGAACAAATGGCTTTGAAAGAAAATGCAGAGAAGAGGACATAATAGATCGATTCAGAACACTATGTTGCTCTCACACTTTTAACCTTTTTGATACCAACCCGCTTGACATCTTGACACTACCTCCAATTCTATGATGCAAAACTGCTTGTTTTAAAGTGTTCATAAATTAAAACCATCCATCATAATTTTATGAAGAAATCTCTTTGCCATGTCCTGAACATTAAAGCTTAATATAGAAATTCAATGTAAGCGTAAAAGCTGGTTCATTTTACTAAATGCATCTAAATTCTTGAACATTTTTATAATTAAATTGAAACACAACAAACAGTGTATTTTGTTAGAAATGTGGTTACGGAACAGTTAGAAGAAATAATTTTATTTCTCTTCAAGTCAGACATGATGTCTAGCAACTGTCTGACCTACAGATCATTGATATCCACTATCAATGATTGCTGTGCACAGCTTGCAATTATTAAAAGCCCTGTGGCCTTCTCAAATAAAAAAAAAACAAAAAAAAGGGGTGGGTAGACAAAAAAATCAGTTTTCTGAAATTTAACAGCAAAAAGGAACTTGCTTCTCAGAACTTGTGCTAGATCGAAAATATTTTTGCTATCCAAGTAAATTATTAAATAAGAGAATTTTAGAATTAATGTTGAACTTATATATAGGCCAGGGAAGTTCTTGAAGATGTTCTTCATGGATATATCACCACCAACATCATTATCATCATTTAACACCTGTTTTCGATGCTGGCATGGGTTGGCTGGCCTAACAGGAACCAGCAAGTTGGAGGTGTGCATCAGGCTCCAGTCATCTGTTTTGGAATGGCTTCTACAGCTGGATGCTCTTCCTAATGCCAACAATTTTCAGAGTGCACTGGGCGCTTTGTATGTGGTGCCAGCATAGCATGACGCAATTAAATTTGCAGGTTTCTTTTTCTTTTTAATGGTTTAGACATTACGAAGTCAGGCAGCACCTAAGACATTTTTCAAATGTTCCAAGAATGGCGGGAGGGAGACAAGAAGTTATTTTCTGACCAGAGACCTTACAACAGATTGGACTTCATTAAAGGAATTTATGTATCATGTATATGATGGTATTAAATCTATCAATGAATGAAGTCAACCACCCAACAGTAACAATCTCATGGACTTTCATAATGTTTATATACACCAAATTTCACTCCCAGCAAAGCCTTGGCTGATTTAACCTTTTAAGCATTCAGGCTACTCTGTCAATTGTAATACGTATTCATATTGTTTTGAATTAATCATGCATTATCTCACAGCATCGAGATTTTGATGATGTGATTGTTGAGGATCTGAATGACATTGTTGGGTACGTGAGAGAGGCCTGATTCGGTCAGTTTGAACATAAAACAAGTGGAACATCTTAGGCTGTATACCGTCGGTTTAAGTGCTAAAGGGTTACAGCTACCATAGAAGATACT
>NC_142941.1:56856520-56916520 GCF_046866305.1 Octopus bimaculoides
TACAATGGGCTTCTTTCAGTTTCTGTTAACCAAATCCACACACAGGGCTTTGGTCGGCCCGAGGCTATAGTAGCAGACACTTACCCAAGGTGCCATGCAGTGGGGACTGAACCCAGAACCATGTGGTTGGTAAGCAAGCTACTTACCACACAGTCACTCCTGATCTATTTATGCTGTGAGGAAATGACTGATTGTATTTTTGGAACTCATCCCTTTGTTTTACATGTTAACACTCACTTCGATGCTAGTGTTTAAGAATTCACTCTGTTGCCAGTCCTATTTGCAAAATACCTTTTCGTTCTTTTTCCTTCTAGTGTTCATGTTGGATGGTGGGGCATTAGCTGCATTGAAAATATCTTTGTCGTTATTAAGCTAGTGTTTGAAACATAAATCAACATTAAATTTAAGGATCTTGTTAAGTTTCTTTCAACCACTTGAATGATTTCTAATTTTCACTAATTTCTTTTTCAAATTTTCTTCACTAATGTAACTTTTTCATTATTAATTTCTAGAAAGAAGTGAACACAATTTTCATCATCAACATGCAAAACTAGATGTCTTTGAAAATAATTTGATGAAAATTTGAAGTACTTCAAGTGGTTGAAAGAAATTTAACAGGATCCAGCTTTGATGGAAGTTTTTAATGTGGATCACTTTAAAACAAAAAGTATGTATCGTAGAACCAGGTTCAATCTCAGGTTGGGTTGGTATCAAAAGGGTGAATGAATAGTTTTAAAATTAAAGGTACCTAGCAATGGATATGAAGTACCACCGTCATCATCATCACCACCCATCTACCACTGCTATTACTGTCATTGCTACCTTTGCCACCTATAACGATAAACGTCGCTCTTTCAAAGCCTAGCCAGGCTCATGGGTCCAGTTTTCCGGTTTCTATGGCATATGTGTTCCCCCCAGCTGGACGGGACACCAGTCCATCGCAGCGTTACTCAAGAAACAGGAAGAAAGAGTGAAAGAAAGTTGGGGCGAAAGAGTACAACAGGGATCGCCACCCCCACCCCCCAGCCTGATTTGGCATGGTTTTTTACGACTGGATGCCCTTTCTAAGAAGCTTACTTCACAAACTACATGGTTTTAGTTCAATCTTAGTGTGAGGCACCTTGGGCAAATGTCTTCTATCACAGCTGACCAAAGCCTTGGGGAATGAATTTGATAGACAGAAACTGAAAGAAGCCTGTAGAACATCTATATATGTACATGTGTGTGCATGTGTTTGTTAGTGCCTTGACATCATGTGATAGTTGTAAATCAATACAATCATGCAAATAGCATCTTTCATTTCCATTCTTGTGTGAAAACAATATCGATTTTCTTGCCAACAGTTGAGAGATGGTGACAGGAAGTGCATCCAGCCATAGAAAATTGGCTTCAACAAATTCCATTTGACCGATGCAAGCATGGAAAAGCAGACATTAAAATGATGACAATACATACATACATACACACACACACACACATATATATATATATATATATATATATATATATATATATATGTATTCTTTTATTCTTTTACTTGTTTCAGTCATTTGACTGCGGCCATGCTGGAGCACCGCCTTTAGTCGAATCAAATCGACCCCAGGACTTATTCTTTGTAAGCCTAGTACTTATTCTATCGGTCTCTTTTTGCCGAACCGCTAAGTTACGGAGACCTAAGCACACCAGCATCGGTTGTCAAGCGATGTTGGGGGGACAAACACAGATACACAACATATACACACATACACATATATATATATACATATATACGACGGGCTTCTTTCAGTTTCCGTCTACCAAATCCACTCACAAGGCTTTGGTCGGCCCGAGGCTATAGTAGAAGACACTTGCCCAAGGTGCCACGCAGTGGGACTGAACCCGGAACCATGTGGTTGGTATGCAAGCTACTTACCACACAGCCACTCCTACGTCTATATGTATGTGTATGTATATATCTTTCATTAGATATATATCTATGTGTGTGTGTGTCTTTATATTTATATTTGTCCTCCACTACTGCCTGACAACTGGTGGTGATGTGTTTACATTTCCATAACTTAGCAGTTTGGCAAAGAGAGGTTGATAGAATAAGCACCAGGCTTAAAAAGAACAAAAGTCTTGGGGTCGATTTGTTTCGCTAAAACCCTTTAAGCAGGTGCCCCAGCATGGCTGCTGTCAAATGACTGAAACAGGAAAAAGAGTTTAGCAACAAAATCTTATAAGGACCCCCAAGAGTCCAGTGGACTCTGGTTGAGAACTACTGGCTTAATGTCATTATTTGACAGCTATTTCTGGTAGGTAGGTGGTCGTGACTACAGAGCAGTTTCTTTGTTGGTTCATAGAAAAGTGAAGTTACTCCCTGGTAGGTAGGTAGGTAATTTGAATTCTGAAGCAGTGAAACCAAATACTTTCCTAGCAAAAGGAAATTCAAATATCTAGCTTCCCAGAGTTCTATTGCAGCCAAATAAATAAACAAACAAACTAGTCATTGGTACTTAATTGAAAATGTGTGAAGAATGAGAGAATTTTGAAAGAAAGGGAGAGAGGAATTTTTAAAAAATTTTTTTATCTGGAGTGTCTGGTCAATGTAGAATAGATAACAATATGGATGGAGATAAGTTGAAGGAAGAAAAAAAAGAAGTAGGGTACACAGCAAAAAAACTACAATGGTTTGTTACAAGTAAAAGTCAGAAGGAGGAAGTGTGGTTGGTTAAAAACCAAAAGTGGAATTCCATTCCATTTAACTCTTTGTTTTAAATTTATTCTTTGATTAATCTGTCAGGGATTCAAAAACAAACAAAAGAAATTTAAATTTAAACAGGAAAATTTTAGCCCACAATGGAGACTGTATGTCGTCAGTCAACTTGCTAGAAATAGTAGCTAATCAGCATCAAATTTCTTAGCCTCTTGGAATTCGAATAAGTCGACTCTGTCAGATGTAAAGCTTATATATTCACATGGTTTTGAATTAAGCATGCATTATCTTTCAGCTTTGAGATTTCAAAGGTGGGGGCTATTTGATAAAAAGTTTGCTTCACAACCACATGGTCCTGGGTTCAGTCCTACTGTGTGGCACCATGGGCAAGTGTCTTCTACTATAGCCTTGGACTGACCAAAGCCTTGTGAGTGGATTTGGTAAACAGAAACTGAAAGAATCCCATTGTGTGTGTGTGTGTGTGTTTGTTTCCCACCACCGCTTGACAACTGGTGTTGATGTGTTTACATCCCCCGTAACTTAGTGGTTCAGGAAAAGAGACTGATAGAATAAATAACAGGCTTCATTCAAGTAAAAATTCTTCAAGGCGGTGCCACAACATGGTCACAGTTTAACGACTGAAACAAGTACACAAATATGTGATCATAGCCTTGGGCTGACCAAAGCCTTCTGAGTAGATTTGATAGAAGGAAACTGAAAGAAACCCGTCGTATATATGTGTGTGTGTGTGTGTGTGTGTGTATATATATCTATGTATGTGTGTCTTTGCATCTGTGTTTGTCCTCCACCACCGTTTGATATGTGGTGTGTTTGCATCCCCTGTAACTTAGCGGTTCAACAAAATAAGTACTGGGGTCAATCCATTCCACTAAATATTCAAGGTGGTGCCCCACCATGGCTGTAGTCTAATGACTGAAGCAAGTAAAAGATAAGAAAAATATGAAAAAAAAAACAAACATTCAATGCCTTGGATACACAATGTCTGAAAGACAGACAGACAGGATGATTATGGTTGGAACATTTTCAATCATAGATCTACTGGATCATAACTGACCCAGGGTTAAGTAATTATAGCCAAATTTCACTAGTGACAGTTATGATAGCAGCTTTAATTAGTTGACAGATAAGAAAGTAGGGAGGGAACTGCAAGACACAACAGGAGTCCTCTGGACTCCAGGATTAACATCTTGCCCTCCTGTGGATGCTCTGTTTGCTGGTAGCCCCATCTTCATTGCCTTACAAAGGGGTTACTTACAGGGAGGGAAGTAATGGTTAGCTGTGTTGAGCTGAGTCAGTTTCATCTTTGTTTTTACCCTGATACCAGTCTCAGAGACCCGGGGGGGGGAGGGGGGGGGAGGGGGGGGGGGGGTCAAAAGCATTGACCTTCCTACTTTGACTAAGCAAAGAATAAATAAATAAAAACACAAAGTAATATTTGTGGATAAAGACTTGATAATTATGGTGCTATTATCCAGGTACAGGACACAGAATTCTCAAATGCATAGTGTGTGTGACCAATAACATTTTAACCCATGGACACAGCTTCTCAATTCGCTCCTGTTCAATCTCTCTGCTACAGTAACATTTGCACATCCAACAGACTATCACAAGATCCATTTCTCTGCCATCCAATGTTCATGTTCTACTATATAATTCTCATAAGTACATCATTTAGTCTTCTTTTTATCAGCAAGAGAGTAGAAGAGGAACAAGAGAAAGAGAAAGAGAGAGAGAGAGAGAGAGAGAGAGAGAGAGAGAGAGAGAGAGAGAGAGAGAGAGAGAGAGAGAGAGAGAGAGAGATAGTGTTTGTTTCTAAATTTCTTTTACCTTAAAAAATCTCACTGAACCCCACTCCCAGCCCCTGTAAAGTATGTTATTCAGGTAATGGAAACAGTATCTGCTTATGTTCACCAAGCTAAAGCAAGGCAAATTCATGGTGTGAAGTTTTTAGTCTATTCATGGACATAAAGCCTTAATCCTACCTACTGTCAGCCTGCATGAAATCTCACTACATTTACCTTTTGTGTATCACACAATATAGACTTCCTGCCTTCTCCCTTCTTCCATGCTGAACAATTGCTTCCCCCCCCCCCCATTGTTGTCCCTGCTGCTAAGCTTTTGTAGCCTTTGCCAGCTTCCAACTACCTTATTAACAGTTAATATTTGTGTCTGAAGCCTAATTTTTCTAGTGTTCTTCAACAGATATATATGGTGGTAGAGGAAATATGCTGCTTTTTTTTTTTTTTCATTTTCTTTCTTCTATCATGCCAACAGCATAATAAGATTTATTATTTAGACATGATGATAATATGCAGACAGAGTTGAGGACTTCACCAAAGAATATAAACATAAAATTCAAGTTCTGTTATCTATTGGGGAAGAAGAGAAGAAAAAAATAACCGCTTGGGGTATAAGTGTCAATAAGCAAGCTTCTAATAATAAAGTATAAGATAGCAAACTTCTATGTGAGTTACATACAAAAATCCTTGACAGCATCCAAAAGAAAGACATCTTCACTCACAAACATACAACAGCCTCTGGGTTACTCCTAGATTTGGCCTGCTTTAGAGTTCACTGCAGCTACCACCAACGCTGCCACCACCACAAAGGTAAATACAAAGGGATAAAGGATTTTATTGTTTGTTTCCAGTTTGGATTTATCAACCCTTACAGTTTAGCATGAACGCAAACACAGTACAGAATGCATGGTATCTTATACCTTTATTTTTTTTTTTCTTTTTACTGGTCTGGAGCTTTTTTGACTATGGTCATGATGGAATGTTGCCTTCAAGAGTTTTTGTCGATAATAGCAATTCAAATACATACTCCTGTCTGATACTTATTTCATTGATCTCTATTTACCGAACAAGTATGCTCCACTCACGAAATAAAAACATGAAACTCAACACACTACTTTAGGCTGATGAACATATACACATGTATGTATATAGACACATTATATACATCACCTTCTACAAATGTATACATCTATACAATATAATTTCTGCTTACTTGATCTTCTCAGAAGACATTGGTTGATTTGAGATTAAAAACAGTTGGCCAACTTGCCTCACAGTACATGTGTTTGTGTGTGTGTGTGTGTGTGTGTATATATACACACATATCCATATACATACATGTGTTAAATACATGTAGTCCATTCACAGGCAACTTGTGACCCTAGACATGTTATGCAACCCTCAACGAATTTCTAGGTTACTAATTTCACACTAAGACGAATAAAATTAATTTGAATTGCAAAAAATTCAGTGTAAAGTGGGCAAGTAATATTTCATGCATATGTGTTTTATCACATGACTCTCTCCCACTTGGAAATGGTACGATACGGGTCCCCAGTTGACGAAAAGTTGCCACAGTCAAATGACTGAAACAAGTAAAAGAATAAAAGAATATATTGTGAGAAGAGGAGATATTTATTCCCAGTGACACCTTTCACAAAAGACAATTTTTCAGATTTTCATCCAATATCTCTTTACAGAGCAAGGATCAAATACTTTTGTGGTAGATATGGAAACTACCTGAAAAAGTGTTGGAGAAGTAGAAAATATCAAATCCATTTTTTTTTTGTTAGGTTTTTTTGGTGGTTAATTAATATCATTACAAGAATGACCATGAAATTTATTTATGTAGTCAAAGGGTTAAATTTCTAAACTTGTCTGACAGAAGGACAAAAAAGAAAAGGACCCCCAAAACGAACAAACAAACAAACAAAACAGAAGTATTATATGGATGCAAACTCTGCTTTGTCTAAAGAAGAAAGCAAAAAATTTTCACTAATACTTTTTCCAGGAGGAAGGGATGAGCAGGCGTGGGGGTGGGGACTGGCATTTGTCAGCTCCAGGAACTACTGCATCTAGACTTCATAACCCAGCAGAAGTGAAGTGAAATAGGCTTTAAATAAGAGAAAGTAGGTCATGCTTTTTTTAAAGTCAGAGAACCTGCACCACTACCCACCACCACCACCACCACCACCACTACTGCTGCAACCAAGGTATTTTGTCCCTACAGCAAAGGGAGAATGCAATGTGATAAAGTTTGTTTTTTCTTGGTTAGAAATAGATTAGAGGAATTCTTACTAACTATTGAAGTGTGTTTAAATAAATACTGTTGTTGTTGTTGTTGTTGATGTGGTTGTGGTAGTAATAGGGAAGGAGAGATAGGGTGTTGATGAAGCCCCTGATAACGATGGTGGTGGAGGGACTTAACAAGAACAGGCATGAGAGAAAGAAAGGTTTGTGGCAATTAGTGAGGGGTGGTAGCCACCAGACCAGATATAGTAGATAGAGAAGGCAAAAAAGAAGCAGAGGAATCTGAATAGATTCACTACATGGATTATCTCAGTTAATCTAAAGATTTTCAACTTGCTGTTACATCTTTGAATGAGAGAGACCCTACCACATTTGCATCAGAAAGCAGGAAACCCTTGACTCAAGTATTTCTCCCTTAGCCTCTTAATCTGCACCACAATTCCACCCTTTCTCTCGGATACTTATTCTATCGATCTCTTTTGAAGAACTGCTGAGTTACGGGGACATAAACACCCCTACACCAGTTGTCAAATGGTGGTGCTGGTGGGGGAACAAATACAGACACAAAGACATGCACATAAATATATACGTATACATATGGGCTTTCAGTTTCCTTTAACCAAATCCACTCACAAGGCTTCGGTCAGCCTGAGGCTCAAGTAGAAGACACTTGTGCAAGGTGCCATGCAATAGGACCAAACCTGGAACCATGTGGTTGGGAAGCAAGCTTCTTACCACACAACCATGCACACATACATACACATATGTGTGTGTGTGTGTGTTAAATAAAATAAGATAACAAGGCCAAGGCAATTTGATATTCGTAGGATATTTATGAATAGAAAGGTGCTCTTACAGCTGTTTCAGGGAAATAAATGATATCCAGCACAGTATATTTTGCTGAAGTGGTCTAATAAGACTGAAACATCCCTTACTTTCATCAGTTAGCTCTATAGACCACATCCTCAGCCATATAGACAGTCAATATTTTCCAAACACTTCCTTCAACTTGCCTTCTTCGAGTTATCTCCCTTGCTCATTGCTTATAGGTTTTAAACACTCTTAAAGGGAATTTTTGTCTACTCAGTGCATGGATAACTTCAGTTCACGAAAGTTTCTCCATCTCACAAAATATTACATGTTTGATTTAAAATACTCCCCCCCCCTACCAACACTACGAAAGTTGTCACCATCACACCACTACTACTCATATTTGTTAATTAAAAAATTTTAAGCTTTCAAGCAATAATTACAACAATAAACATAACAACTCCAACAACATTAATAAGGTCTTATAAATAAAATACTCAGCTGATGCATTGTATATGTTGCAGTAAAAATATGATTTCTGAGTAGATTTTTACAGACAAAAGTTACGGTGGGCAGGGGAGAATGTTCCAAGTCATTTTATAATTAAATACATCAGCAAACATTGACAAAACATTTATTAAACACTACACACACACACAGACAAACCAACCAACACACACACACTTTGAACTTGTAACTATTCCTCCTTCCTTTATTTTTTATATATTTATTACCCTGGTGGCTGTCTGACTTGAGTTTAATTAGATTTTCTTTTAGAGCATTTCCTGTATTAGACATAACGGAGTATATACAAAGTGTATATATATATATATATATATATATATATACACACAGTTTGTATATACTCTGTATATATGTCATATATATATATATATATATATATATACACACACACACTGTGTATATACTCTATATATATGTCTAATATATATATATATATATATATATATATATATATATATATAGACGGTTTAGATATAGATTCAAGGCTTGAATATGGTACTTATGCGAAGGCACCCGAATATCACATCCCAAAAGGATGGGTGATTAAAATCAAACAATAAGCAACACGGATTTCAAAAGTGATTGCAGTACGCACGTTTCATGCTACTTCAATTTATTTAAGTAATGTGAGCATTACCTTAAATGCAATATGAAGAGCAATCTTGACATAACAGGGTCTATCTAGCCTGATAGACCCTGCTATGTCAAGATGGACTTATATATTCTTCCTCACATGTGGATTTTATGTATGCTCTCTCCCACTTGGATTTAATATGTTGCCACATTTATAATATGTCTTTTTTCTACATTTTCGTGCAGCTGAAGATTGCTCTTCATATTGCATTTAAGGTAATGCTCACATTACTTAAATAAATTGAAGTAGCATGAAACGTGCGTACTGCAATCACTTTTGAAATCCGTGTTGCTTATTGTTTGATATATATATATATATAAATATATATATATATATATATATAAATATATATATATATATATATATATATAAAACACATAAAAACAGCCAAATCTCCCTAAAATGACTTCATAACATCTTGGGGTAAGAATACATTAAATAATGTAATGTTAGTTAGCCCCCACTTCACAACAATGGGATAGTCACAACTGGATTGTCTGAGCATAAATCTTTAATCCTTTAGTATTTAAACTGGCCACATCTGGTCCAGATATATGTCCTGTTTTATGTTCAAACTGGCCAGATCTAGTCTCTCATAACTACCTTACAATGTCATTCTAAATATAGACAATAGCATCATCAAAATCTCAATCAAATCTATGAGATGATACATGATTAATTCAAAATAAGATGAATAAATAAGCTTTACATTTTTCAGAGTAATTTGGATGCTAAAGGGTCAATCAGGGTTAAGCCGGGATTAAACAAAAATAAAATAGCCTGTGGAATAAGAGGAGGTTAAGATGGAAGATATTTACTGATAGGATGCACTTACAAAAAAATGACAAATGACCCAGAAAATCACCCTGCATCTTGTAAACCTAACAGTGTTGGAGTTTAGGTTGTTGGTAAGCAATGTTTAAAAAAGAAAAAGACCTTGCCTAAACAGATGTGTCTCATAAGCTCATGTACCTTATAAACAGTATATTGCTCCAGAAAAAGTTTGGGTTCTACCACCTAATAGATAAGCCATTGATTGTAAATGAACACATACTGATCATCCAAGAGAGTTTCTCATTGCAATGGATTGGCTCATTGTTCTTGTTTAGTAGAGCACAAGCTCTTGTTTATAGGAATTAGCCAACAAATTATTTGCTGATGCATGCGGATGTCTGCCAAACAGATAATAATTCATGGGGTGCACACACTGAATACGATCAATGACACATCTATTTATTCATTCTTAATATGTTCTGGCAAATTCAAAAATGAATATGTGATTACTGTTTGCTTTGGTTCAACGAAAGTCGCCTTTACACTGGTGAATCGTGTGTATTATGAGCAGACATCACCTAAAGGGAGGAGGCGTTCTCCATTGATGGAAAACAGCAGCAATCAGATATTCATATTCAAAACCTGCCAGAAAATATTAAACATGAATAGATACTTTATTGAATAATAAATAAGTAAACAGAAACAAGGAAACAAAAACCTGTGACTTGGTGTCTTCCTTAACCAACTCAATTGTGACAATACTCATCTGCCGTCTTGTTGTCTTATATAATTATCAAGCTAAGAAAGAAATACTAGCAAATTATAGTTTTACAATGAAAGATGTGTGCTGACTCCCTCCTTACCTTTCTCAGATGGAATGTCAATAGGAAATAAACAAGTAAATAATTTCCTAATTATGTGAGGGAGTGTGGCAAGCATTTCATTCCCTCATAGTCAGTCACAGTTTTGGTTATGTTGACAAGAGGCAGGTTGGCTTTGTGAAATCATTAGTCATAGGAAGGGGTACAGAAATACCAGATACCCCAAGTACTGGAATGAATCACTAACCCTTTTGATGCCAGCCTGCCTGAGATCCCCCTCACACTGTTCCCTGTACAAACTTCCTGATTTAACGCAATCTAATTTAAAACCTTCCATCAAAATTTCATGTAATTTATGTTCCAAACATCAGCTTAACCCACAGCAAGATACCTGTGCCTGCCCTTGTCCCTTTATTATACTTAAGCCTCTCAACACCTGGCATAATGCACGGTCTCAGTTGAGGGACCCTCTTCTTTGTCTTGCAAGTTACTTGCTGACCTCACTAGTGCTGGTGTCACAAAGAACCGAGTGTGTTCTGTAAGGTAGTTGGAATTGAGAAGGCCAACAGAGACTGGAACTCAAAAGTCTGGTAGTTTATTGAATTCTGCCAAACCATCCAGCCTATGCTAGCATGGAATATGAACACTAAATAACAATGATGATGGTTTCTGTTGAAATAAATTGCCTTTTTTTTCCAATTAATTTTGAAAATAACAAAGAATTAATAAAATAACTTTGTCAATATCAAGTTGTTGTTTAACACATAAATTAACATGAAAATTTTACAAATGGTTTTAACCCTATCAGACCTGGGCCCCCATGTCTAACTTTACCCTCCAGCTGGGTTCCTGAGCAAAAATGTAAATTGTTATATATACAGCTCAAGAGTAATTATTGCAGACAAAGTAATGGCAAAAATTAGCTGCATTTTCTACATGTGTTGTTCATTACCATTCTACCAAGAATCTGACAGAAATGATGTTTAATTTATTCCTGCTATAGCAGGAACATTGTGACAGGTTTGGTTTAGATATCTTTAAAACAGAGGGTTTGCATCATAGAACCAAAGATAGTCTCAGCCATGTTGGTATCAAAAGAGTTTATAATGATTCAGTGTTTTTTTTACTAAATCAATAATGACACCACTCTTCTACTATCTAATATAATTATCAAGGTGAGACAGAAATACTAGCAAATTATAGTTTTAGATTGAAAGGTATGCCAGTTGTCACTCCTTAACCTTTCTCAGATGGAATTCAATGGGAAATAAACAAGAGATTAGCCATGTGTGGAATTTTACTAAATTCTTCATTATTTTCAAAATTAATTAAAACAAAAGTGGTATATTTCAATACAAATATGGTACCAAAAGGAGTTAATTATCTGTAATGCACTTTGAAAGAATCATCAACAGTGGCACCTTCGTTATCATAAGAGTCCAATAGTCACTGGTAGATTTCAGAATGATTTTGTTTGTGTATTTCTAAGAGTTGTTTTGGAAACTTGATCTTGCCAGATCAGATTGGAGCCTGGTACAGCCTTCTGGCTTGTCAGTCTTCAGTCAAACTGTCCAACCCATGTCAACATGGAAAGCAGACGTTAAACGACAATGACGACGATGATTTACTAAATGATGCTCGCATGTTGTGGATGATTTCAAAGGCAGAGCCATAATTAATTTGAATTGTTAGCATGGTGGGCAAAATGTTTAGCAGCATCTCATCCATCATATGCAAATAATTTTTCTGTCAAAGGGAAAAAATACATATTGTGGAAAATTAATGACTGCCCTTCCTATTGATATATTAAATTTTTCTACTAAAATCTTGAAATTAGCTCTCTTTACATTTTGTAAGAATGTTGTTTGGCCAAAATGGACTTGACCGAGTAAGCTGATGGTGAAAGGTATCCCATTCATGTCCATTCCATATACCATTTTGACTTCAGGCATAAGATACCTAATGCTGTATTACCCATCATCATCACCATCAACAGTGTTTAATGGCCATGTTCTAAGCTGACATTGGCTGGATGGTTTGACAGGAGCTGATAGGTCCAAGAACTGCCAAATTCTCCTCAAATCATTCCTTACCATCTTATAAAAATAAGCAAAGCCATAGAAACCATGTCAAAGCAGACAGTAGAGTTAGGCACAGCCTTCTGACTTGCCAGTTCCTGTCAAACTATCCAATCCATGCCAGCATGGAAGGAGGACATTAAATGATGATGATGATGATGATAGACAGATACTGGACACTGTAGTCAGGAGTATATAAAATGGTGGGATGGTCACATCTGGAATGCTGTTGATTATAGGTTTGCTGAATCAAGTATGAGCTAGGGTTAATCATTTATTTACAAGTCGGAGATGGATCAAACCATTTGAAAGTTAAACGTCTTTGGTTACAGACACTGTGCAATGCTGGGATACAAATAATAGTAGTAATAACATTTTAGACTCTTCCTGCCAGTTATCTGATAACCTCCATATCGACCAGGGCCAGCTGGGAGTCTTCAAGGAGATACTTGACACAGAAATAAAGACAGTATTCAAATTTGAGATATGCCTGTAGATATTTGAGTAAATTCCATTCCTTGTGTAATCTTTATTCTTTTATTTTTCAGAAGATATGGTATACAGGAATTCTTCATAAGGAATAGGGTTATGTTTGCTGGATAAAGTTAATAACATTGATGTGAACAATGAAAATCTATAGAGAGAAAGGAATTTCGTTAATTCAGCTAATGACCAGTACTAAAGTACTAACTATTTTATCACCCTCCCCAACTCTCACCGGTTAAACCATTAACCTTCTTTTGAAAAGAATTTGAACTTAGAATATGTAACATTATATATATATATATTAACATCATCAGCTTTAAAATGCCCATTTTTCCATGCTGCTTGTGTGTGTTTTGTGGAATTTGTTGAGGCAAATTTTCTACAACCTGATGTCCTTCCTCTTGCTAACGTTTACCGGTTTTCCTGTAATATATTTCCCCACAAGCTGGACATGTTTCCATGGAAGATATTGGAAACTCTGTTGTTGCAGCCTGGATTGGAACCCGGCCATAATAAATAATAATAAAGACAAAGTTATTTTGTTAAAGTCTTCGTTATCTTGAAAATTAATTGGAGCGGAGGTTGGGATTTATTTCAACAGAAATATGTTAACGAAGGGGTCAAGTTATAACAGGGCTAACAGTGACTATTAATGCTTGCTTATGTATTGTCCACAAATAAGAAATATTAATTATTAGTTTTTTCCTGTTTGCATGTTTTAACTGCTTTTCTTTATGCACAACAAGGGGACATCAACCTGCATGCATTAAGCTTTGGCTAATTGGCTTGTCGCCAGCGTCGCCTTTCTGGCACTTGTGCCCGTGACATGTGTAAGGATTTTCGAGCGAGATCGTTGCCAGTGCCCCTAGACTGGCTCTTGTGTGGGTGGCACATAAAATACACCATTTTGAGCGTGGCCGTTGCCAGTACCGCCTGACTGGCCTTCGTGCGGGTGACACGTAAAAGTACCCACTACACTCTCTGAGTGGTTGGCGTTAGGAAGGGCATCCAGCTGTAGAAACTCTGCCAAATCAGATTGGAGCCTGGTGTTGCCATCTGGTTCGCCAGTCCTCAGTCAAATCGTCCAACCCATACTAGCATGGAAAGCGGACGTTAAACGATGATGACGATGATGATGAGCTTGTACACTTAAAGCTTTTTTTAATGAAAGTACTCTCAAACCATGATTTAATGACAAAAATTAATAATAGAATTTCTGTACATCACATGTGGCAAACACACATGAGTGTGTGTGTGTGTATACACACACAGTGGGAGCTGCTATGTGTGTATACACACACAGTGAGAGCTGCTATGTGTGTGTTAGTGTGTGTATACACACACACTCACTAACACACACATAGCAGCTCCCACAGCCTAACATATATATATATATATATATATATATATATATATATATATATATATATATATATATAGGTAGGTAGATAAGTAGATAGACAGGTAGATAAACAGGAGGAGAAGACAGATAGACAGGTAGGTAGATAGGTAAATGAATAAACAGATGGATGGGTAGATAGAGGTTTTCTGCTAAAATGGCTTCTTTGCTGACTTGAAATTAGAAATATGAATGAACATAAAACCTCAGCAGAGGAAACAGGAACAAAAAGGAAATGACATTCACCTTAGACTTGATTAACTTTTTTTTAACTGACATACCTACTCACCTGTTAAGGGAAATGAAGTGGGAGTCGGGGAGGGGGAGTGTGAGTAGGAGTAATGATAATATGTCAGATGACTCAAGGGTTTCAAAAGTTTATTTAGTCAGGCAACTGAGTACTTACTGAATGACATTATACTCAATACCCATCCTATAACCCCCCCCACACACACACAACTGGCACAACCCCCACCCCCACAAGGGATAAATCACCATTAAAAATATATTGACATGCCTATTTCCTTTCTCCCATGCTGCCTGCACTCACAGAAGTGTTAAAAGTAAAATGAGGGAGTCTCTGACTGGCTAGAAACAGCAGCTAAATATATCCCTCATACCACCCTTTATTGGTGGTTCATGTAAAATAATGTAGTTCTAGAGAGCATATTTTGATATCACAAATATGCGGTTTCAGGTTCAATCCCATTGCATGGCACCTTGGGTAAGTGTCTTCTGTTCTATATACAGCCTTTTGAATAAATTTGGCAGATAGAAACTCTGTGTGTGTGTGTGTGAGTGTGTGTGTGTGTGTGTGAGTGTGTGTGGGCGTGTGTGTGTGTGTGTGTGTGTGTGTGTATACTTATCTTTGTCCCCATCCTTCCTCCATCACATAGTAACCAGTGTTGGTTTGTTTGCATTCTTGCAACTTAGTGTTTTGGCAAGAAAAACTTAAAATAAGTACTGGTGTCAACTTGTTTGAGAAGCATACTACAATGTGATACTCCAGCATGGCCACAGTTGTATGACTACAACAAGTAAAAGAGCAAACATCGTAAGCGACAGAGTGCCAACAACAACAATATAAAATATCAATGAAGCATGTTTATATACTTTGAAGTGCAAGACATTGATAGACATGAACCAATGATGACTAACTACATGGTGGATTTGTTGCATTTTAAAAACTTTTAGCCTAAATATTTCAAGTTTCCTTTCACTCAGTTTAAGTACACCCAGGTGTGTTCTTTGTAATGCAAACTAGCTCAATTATAAATGAATTTACCTCAAAAAGATATTCAGTTGTTTCGTATCACAATTTTCAAACTTTCGAGTGAATAATTCATTTTGACTTTTAAATTATTAATTAGCAGATAATTAAGTTGGCTTTCATTGAAGAATAAATACAATTTGTGCAGTTCAGCTGAGTGTGGAGTTAAATCTCAAAAGAGGAAAAAAAAAAAACGAAAAAAAACAGGACAGAAGTGGAGGAGGGGAAAATATCACAATTTAAACTTTGTTGAATGTCCTTGGCATCCAGAACATGTATTTTTATCCATCTATTTATTTTGGTTGTTTTCATGGCTTAGTTAGGAAGAAAGAGGAGTGCCTATAACCCTCCAAAGACCTCTGAAACTGGTGAGATTGATACGGTTAATGTTCAGTTTGAATATCTGAAAGTCCATGACATCCAAGAAAACTGGCGGGCCCCGAGAAGGGAAGTTAAATTCCAGAGGGTTACATAGAGAAGAAGGATTATGTGTAAGTAGTTGGGGGTGGGTGGGAACTGATGCACGAGGCAAGTTATAGGAGATGAAAAGAGAGATAAATGGAGGTGGTATGCAACTGTAACATAGTACGAGTAATAAAAGAAAGATGTGTGTGTGTGTGTGTGTGTGTGTGTGTGTGTGCGTGTGGATAGAGGTGGAATGTGACTGTAAATTTACTTAGTTTGATATTACAGAATTTTATCCTTTCATAGCTCAACTCTCCTGTGGCCTGACATGGAAATGAATGATGCTGGTTTCCAACCATTATGCAGCATCAAGATGAGGAAAGAAATAGGTGAGGGTTGGTGACAGGATGGGCAAACTGGCAGGAGAAAATCAACCTCAACAAATTCTGTTCAACTCATGTGAGTATGGAAAAGCGGATGTTAAAACTATGGTGACGATGCTAATGGACTGTTAATGTAATCTCCAAGCAGAATTAACCCACACAAAGGCCCTTTAAATTAAAACAGGCTTCCACACAGTTTTCACCTACGCAATTTTGCTCAGAAGGCTTCGGACTATGGTTGGCCCCAGACTATAGTAAAAGATGCTGGCCCAAATTACTGCACATGAAATTATGATTAAAATGTTGCTTAGTAAACTTTTTAATCACAATCAGGTCTTAGTGTGTGTGTGTGTGTGTGTGCATCTCTATTTATCTGGCACGCTGTCAGTGACGACTGTTCCAGTTGACCCACTCAATGGAGCAGCCGGCTTGTGAAATTAACACGCACGTGGCTGAGCGCTCCACAGACACGCGTACCCTTAATGTAGTTCTCAGGGAGATTCAGTGTGACACAATGCAACAAGACTGGCCCTTTCAATTACAGGTACTACTCATTTTTGCTAGCTGAGCGGACAGGAGCAGCATGAAGTACAAAGTCTTACTCAAGTATACAACGCATGGCCTGAAAGTGAACTCACGACCTTACAATCATGACCCTAACCACTTAGCCATGTGTGTTCACAAAACCTAAAAGGAACAATCTATCTCATGACCCTCCATATTTCACAACTTAACAGTTCAACATACAGGAATTAATAAAATAAGTACTAAAGTGAGATATGTACTAGGGCCTTGTGCTTAACTAAACTCTTGAAAGCAATAAGTGCCCCAGCACACACACACACACACACACACATATATATATATATGTATATATACAAATATTGTCTTTTATTTCTTTTGTGTTCCAACCCAAAGACTGTGGCCATGCTGGGGTAGAGTTATTATATGTATATGTGTGTATATAAGCAGATTTTAGGGTTTTAGATGAAAGGAGAGAGTATTCGGTACTAGAAGCAAAATATGTTTGTGTATGGTGGGGGGGGGGGGGTATTATGCGTTTATATTTCCTTCTTAATTCTCTATGTAGGTCAAGCTTGAGTCATTGGTAGGATGTAATATAATTGATTTGAAAAAAGAAAAAAAAAACTAACAATAGCTATGCTAATAGCATAACAAAAAAAATAATAAAAACAATGTGGGGGAGGGGTGAGACAACTAGTAAAGGCATGTATATGTATATATATATGTATGTATATATATATATATATATGCACTCACACATACACAGAGAGAGAGAGTAAAAGAGACAAAGATAAAGAGACTGGTAAAAAAAAAAAAAAAAAAATAAAGCAGTGAGAAAGACAAAGAGAAAAGAAATGAGAAATCACAACAAATATACAACTATGCATCTTGACCTAACATTGAACTCTTCAAAGAATCTCACATCTGACTAGCTTGATCACACAGTGACAGGCAAGCACATATGTACACACACACACACACACACACACACACTCATCTACACCAGCTGGACCAAACTATTACTACTACACACACAACTCCAGAAAGTTCCTCCACCTCTCACTTTACACAACTAACCTTTAAGATAAGTAATGATAAATAAATAAATGAAAATTAACAATTTCAAAGCCTGAAAATAGAGGGGGATTTTTTGCTTTTTTTATTTATTTATTTATTTTTTTTTTAACTTTTGTTTCTTTAACCCCAAGTCAAAAGTGATCAAACCCTGATCAAACAGCCCTATGGTCAAAACTCTTTTCACCCATGACCATCCTGTCTATTTACAAATGTATTTATTTGCCAACAGGGTGCACCTTGGACGTCATTGTTCAATGTGTTTTTCCCAGTTTTCATAACAATAAGGCAGAATATAAGGGAGATTTGGCTGTTATTTCTAGCACTAACATACATAAAGGAATACTGTAGGTCAGCAGGTAGAACAGTGTTATTACCCCAGTTATTTAACATCAGGTAAGCACTGACCAAGTAGACTATGATCAAAGGTATTCTGGAGATGACCACTCAAGACAACACTATCCAGCATGTTCTTTTCTAATACAATATAATGTAAAGCAAGGGAGAGATTTGGCTGCCATTTCTAGCAAGTTCTGTGATCATACAGAAGCTCTCACTTTGTCTTGGTGGTGGTGGTGGTTGGTGTGTAGGTGGCAGAGGTGACAGGGAAGTAACATTCCTGGCCATAGGAGTTGTCTTAGCTTGTCAATAATCTCAGTTGATAAGAGATAAAAGGGCGATGGTGGATGAGAGGGAGGGGGGTAGCCTGCCTTTTTTTTTTTACAAAGTGTATGCTTATATATGAGGTGTAGGTGGAAGGCAAAGTAATAAGATACTATCATATCAATACATTCAGATCAGCAATATATCAATACACATCACCAAGCAAACACTTAAACACATTCTGTACCTCATACATGAAAACAGTATTCCTGCACAGCTCTAAGAGAGAGAGAGCCACCATTACTACTACCACCACCAAGGTTGCTAGACCTGTTGAAAGTAGCAACCAAATTTTCCTCAAATCTCACTAAAAAGGTCACTAACAGTGATGAAAACAACTTTGACAAACAAACAACCGATTGATTGTTTAACCAGCACATTAAACAAATGATCAATTAGCTAGTTGGTGAGATATTTAACCAACCAACTAACTAGCAATAAAGAAGTGATATTGAACCAGTGCATGTATCATTATTGGTGTAATGACTCTTCCAAGACACAACCCACTTTACTTGTCTTAACCCTTTCGATACCAACCCACCTGAAACTGCCTCTGGCTCTGTAGTACAAATGTCTTGTTTTCAAAAGTTCTGAATTAAAATCTTCCACAATTTATGTTCCTAACACTAGCTTAATGATAAAGTTATTTTACTAAACAATTGCAGCATGGAAGGTGTTTATAAGCCATTTATTAAATGGCTTATAAACACCTTCCACACTGCAATTGTTTTCGTTTCAGCACACAATCTCAGATCAGGTCGCTTGCTATGCAAGTACATCTCCGTAATATTTTACTAAATTTTTAGTTATATTTAAAATTAATTGAAAGAAACACTGAGCATCTCAACAGAAATATGGTAGCAAAAAGGTTACCAGAAATATGGTAACAAAAGAAAGGGCACATTGGAGAACAAAACTCTTGGATGAGTTTCTATGTAAGGTATACATATTTATTCAGACTGATTTGAATTAATCATGCATTATCTTATGACTTTGAGATTTCAATGGTGTGAATGTTTATTTTTAGAATAATATTGTAGGATAAGTGTGAGAGGCCGGATCTGGCCACTTTCGAGATAACATAAGTAGATTATTTTGGCCAGATATGGCTGATTTAAATGCTAAAGGGTTAATAAGGACTGATCTGGGATTAAACACCACCACCATAACACTAATATAACCACCCCCAACACCACTACTACACTCGCAAAAAATTACTTAGTGGTGGTCACCATCATTACTATTATGACTTTCACAGAAAATGATAGATAGACAAATAAATGGTAACACTGAAAGAAGAAAACATTGTAAAGTAAAAAGAAACGGGAAAAAAAAAAAAGAATTTAAAAGAATAAGTAAAAAATAAAACATCCTTTCGAAACATCTTGAGAAGATCAATACGCAGAAATCTATTTTAAAATTGTGAATTGTGATTAAATTGTGAAAATTTTTTAATAAAAATTGGTGAAATTTTCAATAAAAATTCAGACGAAAAACAACACAAAAAGAAAGAAAGAAAAAAAAGAGACAAAAAAAACCAAAAAAACCCTAACAAATATTGAAACACTTAGAGGTGACGGTGAGAGTGATGATGTGATAATGATTTAGTAGTTGTGGTGGTAGTAGTAATAGTTGTGGTGGTAGTAGATTAGAAAAACGCAATGGAATGAAGGTCAAAGTGAGATGATGAATTCACCTTGAAAAATCAAAATTTAACAAGTCTCATAGTTAGATGAGGAGTGGTGGAGGAGAAAGTACGTGGATATATATCGATGGATTTCAAATCAATGATTTATTTCTATCTTAAGCTCATGTGAAATTGTTAAAAGAAAAAAAAAAAATGAAATCTACTAGTATACTCGTGTTGTCAAAAACAATGATAACAGTTTCATTAAATACAAAGGCAAAGTCGACCTCGGCAAAATTTGAACTCAGAACGTAGCGGCAGACGAAATACCGCTAAGCATTTTGCCCGGCGTGCTAACGTTTCTGCCAGCTCACTGGACTTCTTTCAGTTTCTGCCTACCAAATCCATTCACAAGACTTTAGTTGGCCCAAGGCTACAGTTGAATACACTTGCCCAAGGTGCCATACAGTGGGACTGAACCTGAAACCACATGGTTGGGAAGCAAACTTTTTACCACACAACCATACTTGTGTTATATGTCTGCATTATATTTATGTCTAGATACAGCAGTTTCACATTCCTATCTGCTTTAATGTAGGAAGCAGCAAAGGGAAAAATTAGAATTTAAAATTTAAATACTGAAAAAAAAAAAAAAAAAAGAAAAAAAAACTTCGTTAACTAACATGTAATAACTGTAAAATAAAATTGATTGAGAATGTTGACGTCTCTCACTTGCAAAATATTCAGACAATTCCAATAAATAAATGAAAATGGCCAGTTGAAATTTATAAAGAAGTTCTTACTGAGGACATGGAAATGTTACACAAGCAAATCCAGTCTGTCATGATGTAACAATTTCATTGTTTGATATTCATCAATTATAAACTTCAAACACAACGAAATATAACATCATAGTTTAGCTTAAGGGAGATAAATTTTCTTTTTTTTTTAAGTAAATATTTTTTTTTGATGAATTAATTTAATTCTTAAAACAAAGAAAAAATAATTTTTTTTTTTTTCTTTTTTGCCTTCAATCTTTTCTCATTAACTTAGATATTATCCAATAGAGATGGCAGGAAAGAAGTGGCAGATTAAACAGTTTAAATCCAGCAAAATAAAATTTAAAAATTTAAAATTTAAAAAAAAAATGATAGTTGAAATTTTATAACTCCAAGGAAAGACAGTTCACTGATAGATAGGCAGAAGTAGTGTCATTTTCTACAGCTCAAAGTAATACAGCGAAACAATGATAATTACGATTATAAAAAGAAGTGGCATTAAATTATGTTTGTTTGTTTTTACATACATTATCAGCATTTAGAGGAAGTAGAAGGAGAAAGAGTAGAAAGAAGTATAACATTACTGTCAGTAAGTTTAGGGGAGATAATTCTTTCAAAAAAAGAAAAAAAGAAAAGTAATTTTTGTAATTCTTTTTATAATGAATTCAATTAATTCTTAAAATAAATCCTGTCTGTCACTTGATACTTATTTTAACGACTGACTACATTTGTGCAGAAGGCTTAAAATCCAAAGTCAACCTCAGCAGGATTAGAAAGAGGAATGCAGAAGAGAAAGGAAGACAGGAAGGGTACAAAGGAAAGAAAAGAAAGGAGGTAGAAAGGGAATCGGATACTGTAAAGCATTTAGTCTGGTACCAAACCTTTTCCCTTCAAATTTATCTTCATCATGAAATAAACTACATTAGCAGGATTATAGGAATACTTGAAATGTTTGGCATCAGAAACTAGTGTATTAGCACTAAAAAAAAAAAAAATGGTACCAAATGAGCAATGCAATGTCTTTGCATATAACAAAGAGACACCGAAGCATTCCTTCATTTGGTCTTTAAATTTTCCAAATAGTTGCTGAGTCACTATTTTTTTAGGTTTTAGGTAAGTAGTGTTTGTATTGTTGTATTGGTGTATTGCAATGAAATTACATGAAAGATTTTCCTAACTGTGACATATAACCATCATTGTTTTAATTACTCTTTTACTCTTTTCAGTCATTTGACTGTGGCCATGCTGGAGCACCGCCTTTAGTCAAGCAAATCAACCCCAGGACTTATTCTTTGGAAGCCTAGTACTTATTCTATCGGTCTCTTTTGCCGAACAACTAAATTACGGGGACGTAAACACACCAGCATCGGTTGTTAAGCGATGGGGGGGGGGAACACAGACACACACATACATATATATATATATCACGGTGGTGCACCAGCATGACCGCAGCCACTTGGCTGAAACACATAAATAAATAAATACGTATACATATATACGACAGGCTTCTTTCAGTTTCCGTCTACCAAATCCACTCACAAGGCTTTGGTCAATTTTCTCGACTAAAGGCCGCAGTCAAATGACTGAAACAAGTAAAAGAGAGAAAGAGGAAAAGTGAGAGAGAGAGAGAGAGAGAGAATGAATGAGAGAGAGAGAATGAGAGAGAGAGAGAGAGAGAGAGAGCTAGCTAGCTCCTATGTAACAAGAAGCTGCTTGCTGAATTTTATGTAAAATACTCAGTTTTTACAGATGAAAATGCTGATTATGTTTCCATTTTACATCAGTGCTTACATCTACATATAAAAAAAAAGGAAAAAAATCATCCCTACCCACAAAAAAAAAAAACGAAGCAGAATCATGTTGATTGGAAAATTTCATAATTACTTTCAGTTAAAAAGTATTTAATTAATAAATACATGAAAAGAAATTCAATTATTTATTTTTAAAATGCACATGGAAAATCAAAAACAGAAAAACCACCCATAGATTAAACACACATTACACACCATACTGCATTTCAAATACCATTCTATTTTGAAGACTTCTACATTATTGGATTACCAAACTAATGGTTCCTGACCTATATATATATATTTTTTTCATATCCTGCAGGTGGGATATGAAGGAGTGGAGAGAGGGTGGCAGAGAGACTAAAAGATCATAATTAGAATTTATGCAAAACACTAAATTCAATTTTATTAACCATCTATGTACTTTCTTGTTCATTGTATTTCATTTCTACAAACATCATAATTGTTTATAAATATTAAAGGAATGTGATAGAGATAAATCTTTAACCCTTTAGCATTTAAACTGGCCATATCTAGCTCAAATATTCTACTTGTTTTATGATAACACTGGCCAGATCTGGCCTCTCACACTTAACTTACAATGTTGTTCTAAAAATGAGGGAATTACAAGGTAGTGCATGGTTAATTCAAAACAATGTGATTAAAGAAGTATTACATTTGACAGTAATCTGAATACTAAAAGGTTAAAGAAAAAAAGGAAGAAAAATTGTTTAAGGTAGTTAACAGAGCAGAGGATGGGGTGGAGACTTTCTCTGACAGGTGAAGTTTATGAGATCCCCCTAAAAAGGGCCTATGGGTCAATGACTGCTCAGAAAACTGGGCATGGGGGATCTGGTACAAAGATTTAACAGGGTGGGGATGGTATTAAAAATCCACACAATAGTTTAGGCCTATCCTCCAAGGTGAACTTTGCTCTGGTAGGAAGCAGTACAACAGTCAGGTAGCAGGCTGTTTTGAGTTCAAATTTTTGTAGTTCTCTTTTGTCCTGGACAAAGTTAGATAAAATATTTCACAATAATGTACAATACAGTAAAATACAAACTGTTCTTGTATTAGAATAAAAAAAAAAAAGAAGTTACACTTCTAAGACAAGGTGCACACAAAGAAAGAGAAAATCAATATATTTAAGGAGGTGCTCCAGCATGGCTGTAGTCAAATGACTGAAACAAATAAAAGAATATAGCTCCTTGGTCTCTCCTTCATATAACACAGATAATCAGTGCAATAGCTATAGCTTGCCTACAACGAAAATTAATTAAATGCTAAGATTTTAATGTAAATGGAATTAAGCTTTATGAAATAACCAATTTGAGGCAGAAAACAGTAACAAGAAACATCAGAGTCACTGATGGAAATTGAACTCTGCACCTGTTGCTTGTCAGGCAACTGTGATACTGATTACACACACCACAGGACAACTCCACATTCCAACACCTCAAAATAGATATGTTTCTTCTGTTGTTTTCACTGAATCATTTTATCTTCTGAATGATAAAAATTGTCATTAGTAGCATAGCTTGTCCTGCTAGTGCTAAGTGACTGATGAATTACCTCCTGGAGATATAAAGGGTGGGTAGAGAAATAATTTATGGAATCTAGTTTTAGAGAAAGGAATGTTAATGTAATCCAGTAGTAACTGTGTCAGGACAGTTCTTTTGCTACTAACAGCAGTAAGCTATTATTACTTGTAGTTCCAATTTACAACTAAACTGAGTCATTAAGTAGTGTCTCTGTTAAGAAAATAAGCATGCACTTAGGGCATCAAGGGAAGGAGGTGGGGCACCACAGAAATGGTAAATGGTTTACGGCACAAAAGAAATCACTTTAAACTTGTTAAAATAATATTCGGGATGCCATTATCTCTATTGAGTATAGAATCAGATGTGTTACCTAAGATTAATCTTGAGGAACTGATCAAAGACTTTGCAATTCAAAAAAGCAGGAGGAAACTTTTCAAATATAAAGTGGAAGTAGACAAAAATAAACATTATTTTCCCTTTTACTGTTTTGTTTTGTTTTGAAAAATAAAAAATTATTTTATGGCTTATTATTGCTATTATTTTGAATTACATAATCTTTTATGGGGGCAATAAAATATTTTAAGTGCTTAGGGCTTTAATGGGTCTTAATCCGGCCCTGTATGAACACATTGCAGTACCAATGATAGCATATGAAACTTTGACTCTTTCAGCAGGTATCCTCTCATTCTTTTATTTGTAAAAGAATAAAAGAATATATATATATATATATATATATATATATATATATATATATATATATATATATACATATATATGCTCTGGGCTATACTTCCACTACCAACCCATCCCAATGCAATGGAAGCAACTGCTTATTACCTGCCTGCATTGAGTGAAAAATATATTGAAAAGAGAAACAAAAAATAGAGATGATGGTTTATAAAGTTTGAAGAAGAAAGAAAGGTATTGAGATGAAAATGCAATAAAACAATGCCCAACCCCCTCCTTCTCTTCCTATCTATCTAACTGTTATATGTCTCAGATTTCCTCTAACTTCCTGTAGATGAGACAAGAAAATATTTATAACATTTTCTATTCTCTTTCTTCTCATTTCTACCCTATGATTATATATATATATATATATATCTTTATATATATTCATGCAAAAAATAAATATATAAGGTAGATAAATATATAAATAAGGTCAGTAAAAAAACTGTTGACAGCTATTATCTTCTTACAAAAAAAAATATCTTTTACCTAATTTGTTCCATACAAGGAGAGAGTTGGACATAATTACGCTTATGTTACAGCGAAAATTAGAGAGAGGCATGCAGGGTGCACACAGGAATATTTGAAATAATCTACAAAAAAATTTTTTTCTTTTTGGTTGGGAGTCTTGCTTGCTTCAACTTTTGTTTGTTAAATTTTTTAAGAATTACATTTTTGTTTGATCAGCTGTTTGGTTGATTGGCAGTATTTTTTTTTTTTTTTTTTTTTTCATATTCTGATATGAAGTCCAAAGCAGTTAAAAGGAAAATCTGGTGAAAAATGTTATTGATGGTGGAACAATAATAATTCTTTCTAATTTTTGGTGAACCAGTGGTTCTCAGCCATTTTTCTTATCTATGCACCTCTTTGATTTCTATTTTATCCTGGTGGACCCCCTTAGCCATTCACTCTTTTCAAAATTCCTGCTTTGTGCTTCCACACATTAACTTGTGTAGGTTGAACTACAGAAAACAGAGAAAGAAACTGAGCTGTTTCTTGCAATAAATACACCGAAAGCAAAATTTTTTTCACAGACTCCTAAAATACTACTCTAGATCTCCAATTAACTATTTTGCATGCGTTGACCCCCACCCAATCTTATATGCCCCCCCCCCCCCGGAGTTATATGAACCCCAGTTGAGAACCAGTAAATCAAATCCATGAAGAGGGCGGTGCCCTAGGATGGAGGTAGTCCAATGACTGAAAGTCGGTAAAAGAAAAAAAAAAAATCAAAAAAAAAAAAAGAGAGGAAAAATAAACAAGATTCCTTAAGAATCTGAGGTCAATATCTGTAGGATATGAAGTCATAAAGTAAAAAGACAAAAGGTGTTTATTTAGTTAGGTTTGTTGTTCTTTCTGCTGAGTCACTATCTTGACAGATAAGAAGAGATTGAATGTTGTTACTGTTTAGCTCTAGTTCAGCTCTTATCAAGACATCTTAAGAGGGAAAACGTTCTAATGTATGACCACACCAAATTTTGATTTTTTTTCAGATACAATGTATCTAGAAATTTACAACTATATGATCCAGTGTGTATGTGTGTGTGTGCGTGTGTGTATATGTGTGTGTGCAAAATGAATTTCTAAACCACACAGCTGCTCCTACCCCCACTGACATGGTTAAAATGCATCCAAGCCAAGGTACACAGTAATTTTTTTTCAACCAGTGTATCATGGGCCATATAAAATCAGTGTAGCTTTATCTAATTTGTCTTTGAGACAACATTAAGTGATTCAAGGGAGTTTTGGTGGTCCTTCTATCACACTTTCTCATTGGTTATATAACAATATTGGTTTCTTATTGAGGCACAAGGATAATTTTAATAAGGAAAAGAAGATAATTAATGGAATCAACACCAGGACATGACAGGGTTATAGTTTATCAATTCCAGAGGAATGAAGAACATAGTATATCTATTCCTGCCACAGCAGGACACTATAAAGGAAGAGAGATGTAGAAGGATAAATAAGATTAAATACAGCAGAGCATTTAACCTTATGGTCTTCTGTTTCTATCAAACGTTCAAACCATGGTAATATCTCAGCATTCAAACTATAATAATATTGAAATGAAGACAGATGTGAATGGAACTTAGAGCCAGGAGGGATAAAATTCAATCAAACATAAATTGCCAAATAAATGGTTACCATCTGGAGCAGTGGTTTGCAACCTTTCTTTGCTTATGGACCCGTTTGATTACTATTTTACTCAACTGGATCCCCATAGACATTCGATGTTTAAAACAGTCTTATTATATTTTCATAATTAAATATTATTAGGAATTGTATAAAATTAATTGTTAAAACATTGTGTATTGGTAGAAGTATAAACAATTTATTGCAGATAAATTTTAACAAAGAAAAATTTTATATGGACTTTGTTTGAAAACCACTGAGCTAGAGTAAGGTAAAAAGTCCCAGGGGCATACGTACAACCCACCCTTACATATGGTTCTGTAATCTGGAACATCAACAAACAAGTGCAAAAGTTCATCAATGCTGCAGAGGTATGATTCCTTAGAAGGATGCTCTTGTCCTATGCAGATGGAGTGACAAACATCAAAATCTTTAGACAAGCAAGAGCCATGGGAAAGCTTCTCAATCACATAAAGACAACAGGCTCATTTCATTGGACACTTATATAGAAAGAAGCCTTGAGCACAAGGTGACAACCAAGAAACTGAAAGGAAGAAGCCAGGGAATACAGAGAGAGAAGATATTCACAGGGCTATCAGCTGGCTTTAGAAAGGCTGGCTCAGTGATATGATAAGTTGTGTATAGGGCAGGAGGCATGGCAGTCCTTGAACAAAGATACCTGTAGGCATGGCACAAGAGAGAGAGAGAGAAAGAGAGAGTAGAGAAGAGAATAAACCTAATTACTGTTGAAATGTTAGTCTGTCACTCTGTAGACACATTTCATTTTATTTTTTTTAAAATTATATATCACATTTGGCGAGCAATAACAACATTGGTTACAGGTTTTCATTAGGTCAATCACTGGTTCACTGCATTTCTGGTGGCAAGAATCACAAGGAATTGTCTGTGCAGTTAAGATAGAACAAATACCAAAGCACAGTTTGGCATTTGTTCTAAATACCAAAGAGTGCTTTTGGTATTTGGTTATCTCACTATGGCTACATCTTTTACTGATATGCTTGGATGAAAGATATGTAAACACAAATAGACCAGATATCATTTTAGGCCTATTTTTTCCATACTAGCACAAACTGGATGGGCCTTTTCTAGTACAATAAGCCACCACTTGATGTGATGCCATGGGTCCTTGTTATTTCCTCTGTGAAATTCAAACTATGAAGATCAGCTTTCATCACTTCCTTTCCTGTCTTCTTCGGTTTTCTTCTTCTGTGAGTGTTCCAAGTGGAACCAGCAGGTTTCTATTCTCTTGGATCACTTGGCACTTCTTTACTCAAGAGCCTTCTTTATACACACCATGTCTGAGCAATACCTTGTGAGTGAATTTGATAGGTGGAAACAGAAAGAAGCCTGTGTAGCCTTTTGTTTGTGTGTGTGTGTATGTGTTTGCTGTGTGAGTCTGTATATTCATGTGTATCTGCATACATGCTGGTGCATATGTCTGTATATATGCATGTGTATCTGAATGTGTGTGTTGTGTGGTTGTTTATATCTGTGCTCAACAAAGGTTGCTACAAAAGATACTTATTGGTACTGTCTGCTTCTCTCACATCTTTGAAGGTGTGTGAAATAAGTGGTCCCTTACTTGTGACAGGCAAGACGTCCAGCTATTAAAATAATGCCCCAAATAGTATATTTATCTAACCCATGCTAACATGGGAAAGCAAACAAACAAATTTGCAAACATATATAGAGATAAATAAATGTCCTCATTCCAATGCAGAAAATACAATAGCCCTTTTGTATAACAATATAGTCACAATTATTTCCCCACATAATCTTACGTATTGCTAATTAGAGAATTCTGATTGCATTACTTTATATGTAATTATATGCTTTAAGTAACCGAAATAACACTAACCATATTCAAGAGAGCTTTATGGAATGTATTATGTAACTGAAGTGACCTAGTTAAGAATAATACGACTGATGCTTGTGATCTAGAGACTAGGGTACAAGCTGGGGCGAGTCAGAAGCTCAGAAAAAAAAAGATTGCTCTATATTGGTGGTTTAACCTGTTATAAATAACAGCAGTCAAATCAATCCCCACCATCACATCCTACAAACACAATTAATGTAGGGCTATAATTATTGGGGTGGGGTAACAAAAGAAAACATGAGTAGGCTATAGATGTAACCTCTCTGATCTGCTTAGTCAAGGCTGGCATGGGCCAAACACCAGCAATAACAACATATTGCCATTTGGTGGCAACAACTGAGATTTTCTTCTTCAATACAACAGCAACTACAAGAGAGGTATAGATCTGGTTTAGCCCAAGAGCATACCTAATCCAGTAGACATATGCAATCAAAGACTCTCCAATTTAATGTGTGTGTTTGTATCTCTCTTTCATATATATATATATATATATATATATATATGTGTGTGTGTGTGTGTCCGCTTTCCATGCTAGCATGGGTTGGACGATTTGACTGAGGACTGGTGAAACCAGATGGCTACACCAGGCTCCAATCTGATTTGGCAGAGTTTCTACAGCTGGATGCCCTTCCTAACGCCAACCACTCTGAGAGTGTAGTGGGTGCTTTTACGTGCCACCGGCAAGAAGGCCAGTCAGGCAGTACTGCCAACGGCCTCGCTCCAAATGGTGTATTTTATGTGCCACCTGCACAGGAGCCAGTCCAGCGGCACTGGCAACAATCTCATTCAAATGACTTTTCCCATGCCACCGGCACAAGTGCCAGTTACGTGAAGCTGCGGCACAAGTGCCAGGAAGGCGACGCTGGTTGAATGGCAGGTAAAAAGCACCATCCGAACATGGTCGATGCCAGGACTGCCTGACTGGCTCCTGTGCCAGTGGCACATAAAAAGCACCCACTACACTCTTGGAGTGGTTGGCGTTAGGAAGGGCATCCAGCTGTAGAAACATTGCCAGATCAGATTGGAGCCCGGTGCAGCCACTGGCTCTCCAGACCTCAGTCAAACCATCCAACCCATGCCAGCATGGAAAACGGAGATTAAATGATGATGATGATATATATAACAAGTTAGTCAGAAGAGGAGCTGCAATGTTCATGACCATTGCAGGACATTCCAGAATAGGGAATTACAGAGTTTCAGACAATTAAATATTTGGTTTGTATATTTCCTGTTTACAGTAAAGAACAACGAAGAAGGAGGGAATTTCAAAGAGTTGCATCCCATGGGAGAATGAGATAGCCAAGTGTTTAGTGTCACATTATGCATATGGGGTTTACAAACAACAATAACATTTATATTCTTGTATTAAAAATAAATAAATCAAGTTGGAATATTTATTTGCCTTATGACCAACATTTAAGAAATGAATTCAAAGAATTTGATAAATAAGATTTTCTTTATTCTTTATCACTTAAAATAGATTTTTGATTTATTCTTATTTTTCAGGCGTGGCTGTGTGGTTAGAAGTCTGATTCTCAACTACAAAGTTCCAGGTTCATAACATTTTTATTGTTGGTTTCTCCCGCAAAAATGGTTGTGATTTTCATAACTGGCATGCAAAACTATGTCAGTAGAAATTCTCAACAAAATCTGAACATAGGCTTAGGCACAGCGGTGCGGCAAGAAGCTTGCTTCTCAACCACATGGTTTGGGGTTCACTTCTACTGTGTGACACCTTGGGCAAGTGTCTTCTTCTAATACAGCCTGTGAGTGGATTTGGTAGATGGAACTGAAACAAGCTTGTCATGTGTATGTGTATGTGTATATATATATATATATATATATATATATATACACACACACATGCGTGTGTCTGTGTTTGTTCCCCCACCATCTCTTGACCACTGATGTTGGTTTGTTTACATCCCTATAACTTAGCGATTCAGCAAAAAGATATAAATCAGGGATAGGCAACTTTTCGTCAAATGGGGGCCGCATCGTACCATTTCCAAGTGGGAGAGGGGCCACATGATAAAACACATATGCATGAAATATTACTTGCTCATTTTACACTGAATTTTTTGAAGGTCTTAATTTTATTCGTCTAAGTTTGAAAGTTTATTTGTCTTAGTACGAAATTTTATTTGTCCTAGCATGAAATTAGTAACCTAGAAACTCCTCAACGGCTGCAGGTTGCCCATGCATGATATAATTAGTATAAGCACCAAAGTTTTAAAAACATCAAATACTGAGGCCAAGTTGGCTAAATCCAGCATAGCTTGGAGTCCAATAATGACTGAAACAAGTAAAATATTGGCTAAATAAAAACAGTGAATGGGTGGGGGAACATTGTTTTTTTCAGTGACATGAGGACAAAGGTAAAATAGCTCAGAAAACAGGGTGAAAAAAAAAATGTAGTGTGTTGTAGTTTGCTTGAAGCGTTGTAGTATAGAAGTAAAGTAATAAATGAAATGAAGAAAGCTTCTGACAATGCAGGGATGAAAGTTGAAAAACCTTTTTATATCTTGGGCGTAAAGGCCCATCTTCAGAAGGGTTCAGTTAAAGAAATGTGTGTGACCTTGACTGTACCCTTCTGAAGATGGAACTTTGTACTCAAAATATATAAAGGCTTTTCAACTTTCACCTCTGCATTGTTAGAAGCCTTCCTCATTTCATTTATTATTCTAAAACAAAAAGGTTTTGTGAAGTATTTAATCAAGCATGTAAGCATCGTGTATGAATACAGTCAGTCTATGTCCCTCTTATTTCTTCTTATATACATACAAACTCATACAGACGAGTTGAAATAGCCATGAGTAACCTATTCAAATAAGCAATGGGGAGGTTTTGAAGCAGTTGTTATTCAGCTTCAAGTCATTTCTGATTGAGGAAACCTATGACCGAAAAAAAAATTGTTTTAGGCATTTTCCTTATAAGACATCTAGGACCTTAACCGATGTAACCTTTCATTTTTATGAAGGGAGATTCTTAGCTGTTATTTTTAGTAGACCAAGCAACCAAATAGAGACTCCGGATCTATTTTAAAACGGGGGCCACAGTTTTCATTAATGTTTTACGTAGTGTTTTTGGTACCGAAAGACTTTCAAACTTCGTATACTTATCTATTTTGTGTTATAGAACAGAAAAATATTTTTGTATTTGAATTTATTTCATGTAAAAAATTGTCTTATTTCGATAATTTCAACCAATCACTGACAAGTATTCAGTTGTTTACATTTACTCCTTTGGCTCATTAAGCGATGTAAAGTGTATTTAATTTCCATACCTTCGTTTTATTTGCTTTTTTCATTTTAAATTTGCTTTAACCCTAACCCTACGGTTAGGGTTAGGGTTAATTGTTTCAGAATCGTTTGTTTATGTAGTCGGCACTTAATGTATATCGGCTGAATGGACGTCAGTGATTGGTTGAAATTACAGAAATACGACAACTTTAACATGGAATAACTTAGGGATTTCTTCTTTTTTTTAAGAAGACTAAGAGAAAAAGATGTTTTATATGACACATTCTACCAGTGTTCCAAGTTTCAAAGTGTTTCATTAAGAAAATACTGTGGCCCCCGTTTTAAAATAGATCCGAGACTCCTCTGTAGACACCGGATGGTTGAAGCATTGGAGGATAATGGAAAACTAAGACCTTGGAAGTTACAAAGACCAAACACTATTTTCTGTTTCAGTACTGAGGTATGTTGAGATGCAACCTTATGTGTTTAGTTAAGTAAAAAGGTACAAATGAAAGGAAATGTACTCTATCACCCAAAGTACAGTTTATTTACTTATTCATAGCTGATGGTTCACTCCTCTGTTACCCATAATACATACACTCACTTATCTGTGTGTGTGTGTGTGTGTGTATAACAATCTATTAGAAAGTGTTAATGTGTACACATATTCTATGTTTTTATTTATTTCAATCACTGGACTATGGCCCATGCTGGGGTATCATCTTCAATGATTGAACAAATTAATTACAGTTTATATTTTTTTAAGCCTAGTACTTAACCTATTCTGTCAGACACTTTTGCTGACCTGCTAAGTTACAAAGATGTAAACAAACTAACACTAGTCATCAAGTAGTTTGAAGACACACACACACATACTGGGCTTCCATACAGTTTTCATCTACCAATTTCATTCATAAAATAGAGCTGTAGTTGAAGACACATGCCTGAGGTGCTAGGCAATGGGACTGAACCCAGAACCATGTGATTATGAAGAGAAATTCTTAACTACACAGCCATGCCTGCAATATTCCACATAAGAAAAAAAAATGCTTATGAGAGGCTGTCTTTCATTGGTTAATTAAAAAAAAAGCGAAAAAGAAATCATTTTAAATTGAAGTAGATAGTTCATCTATGCATTTGAGAAACAGTGTGTACATTGTACTATAAAGATTTGTTGAGTGAATGGAAAAGTAATAAAAAAAATAATGAAAATGGGAAAAAAAATTAAGCTCATAGGAATTAGACCTTTGAAGAATTCGAAGACTTGAGGCAATATAAGTTAAGTGTAATGGCATGCCAAATGTTTAAAAAGGGGGTCAGAACAGTCACTAGAAAGGGTAAGGACAAGATGGAATGTGAGAAGGTCATTAATGGGAGAGAAAAAGGGAGGGAGCTAGCGAGAGAGAGAGGAACAAGCTTAATAGCCTAAGAAGCAAAACAGAAAAGTGATGATGCAGGAGCAAGGGAAAGAGAGTGAAATCCTTAAGGAAATACATTAGAGAATTGAAAATGTAGAAGAGTGGGATAGAAGAAAGACATGTTTCTGATAATCCAATATAACCATTGGAATTTGAAGAGGAATAGTGGTAGAGTCAGTAAAAGTAAAAATTGAAGTGTGTTAACGGCTATTTATTATTTTATTTATTTTAAATGGTTTTTGTCAAAGGAGAGTCCATGACATTTCAGGGGCTTGGAGACTGTTGGTGGAAGGCATAAAATAGCAAAAGCCATGGGTTATTGCCATAGGTGTCAGCCTGACCGAAAGTATTCCAGCTATGACCTACGAGCACTATGTGTATCTAGGGATAAACTGATGCCTAAGCATAGCCATAATCCATTGACTGAAAGCAGTAATATATATATATATATATATATATATATATATATATATATATATATATATATATATATATATACACATATATATATACACACATATAAAACTCTCTTGACTCCGTTGGTCATGAATGACCATGGATGCACCTAAAAGGTCCCCCTCCGAGGTACAAGTCTGGGCGGAAAGTTGCCTCACCAGCGAACGCACAACCTAAGGTTTTTTTTATGGAAGACCAGTAGTTGCCCATGCATTCCAGCCTCCCCTCTACATGCCACCAATGTTATCCAAGGGAAAAGCAAAGGCCGACACAGCTTGGCACCAGTGACGTCCCAACTCATTTCTACAGCTGAGTGAGCTGGAGCAATGTGAAATAAAGTGTCTTGCTCAAGAACACAACAAACAGCCTGGTCTGAGCCCCCAAAACAATCATACTTTGGACCCACAATGCACCATGAGTCACTGCTCAAGATCATCCTGACAGGAAAATTGGAAAAGAGAGCAAGTGCAGTGAAATCTATGCTTCATTGACGAGGTCTTAATAATACTTGAACATGTCCAGAGTTGTCTCCCATACTTACTGAAATAATATAATATATGCAATTGACAATTTTTTTTTTTTTTTGTTCTCATAACATAATTATTTCTAGTTAACACAATAACGATCTCTGCATTAGATATATTAATGCTAGCTAACTGAACTATTTCCTTGTTTAGCAGCAGGACAATGACTTAGTAATAAAAAGTAGATTACCGATTTGAAACAATTACAAAGTGATCAGTGAGTGGTCTACATGTTGGTTATGTGGAACACTTAAGTAGTCTAGCAACTTAATATTTACCACTTAACTGACATTGTGTTTAACATACCTGGTAATATATAAAATGAAAAAAAAAAATTAAATATAAGCCAAATATCTCTCTTTTACTCTTTTACTTGTTTCTGTCATTTGACTGTGGCCATGCTGGAGCACCGCCTTTAGTCAAGCAAATCGACCCCAGGACTTATTCTTTGTAAGCCTAGTACTTATTCTATCGGTCTCCTTTGCTGAACCGCTAAGTTACGGGGACGTAAACACACCAGCATTGGTAGTCATGCGATGTCGGGGGGACAAACACAGACACACAAACATATAACACATGTATGTGTTATATCTTTCAGTTTCCGTCTACCAAATCCACTCAAACCATCCAACCTATGCCAGCATGGACAACGGACATTAAATGATGATGATGATGATGATGATTTAACACATTTACTGGAATAACTACAAAGTTTAATTTTCCAGTTGAAGGGTTAAACCCATTTCTAAAATGGATGATGGACTGAGGCGGGGCCAGAAGTATAGGGTCAGTGATGTCACATGAACAGCTGAAGGGCTTTGACAGGAGAGGAGGAGGAGCAAGGGAGGTCATGTGAGTGGAAGGATGACTAGCATGGGACTCTTTTGCTGAGAGGCCGTTGCTCGAGATGGACATGGTGGTCATTATAAGCTGAGGGAATTTGTCGTTAGGTTTTGGCCAAAGGTTAGGCCAGTAGGGCTCCTATGGATATATCCTGGCTGGAAATGATAGATGTTATCAGAGGAAGTGCAAGATAGATGAGTTAAGCCTTTTCACCACTAAGCATAGATGACTAAATGTTTACAAATTTATTATCAGTATCTTTGAAAGCCCAACGTGAAAACAAAAAGAAAAAAAACAAACAAACATATTTATTTATATAAACAGAAAAGCAATTTCCTTATTATGGAGGAATTGAAAGAAGCTAACAAATAGGCAAGAAGAACAATAAACAAATCTAGACTTATAATAATACACGGATGCATACGTATGTAGGAGGAGACAAAATAATTGTTTTGAGTATTCTAAAAATGTACAGAGGAAGTGGTTCTTTCACCAACCTAGTGGATCAGAAGATATGCACATGGCCTATGTTTTATGTTTGTTAAAAAACAAAAAACAAAAAAAAAAAGAAAATATTTACATTATTTACATTTGACAAATATTTGTCCTCATCTTGTTTGTTGTTAACACAATGTTTCTGCTGATATACCCTCCAGCCTTCATCAGGTGTCTCGGGGAAATTTCGAACCTGGGTTCTCATTCATGCCCTTCCTAATGCCAACCAGTCTAAGAGTGTAGTGGGTGCCTTTTACATGTCACACACTAAATATAATGTGCAGTATTAATGTCTGAGAATGAGTTCACTTGAAAGAAATACCAAAGTTGTAAGCTCAATACAATTTACAGAGAGCTGGTGCTCCAGCATGACCAAAGTCAAATGACTGAAATGAGTAAAAAAAGAAAAATGTGTTCAACTGGCCAACGAAGGTGAATGTGAATGATTTGTAGCATTTAGTGGCTGTGTGGTAAATAGCTTGCTCACCAACCACATGGTTCTAGGTTCAGTCCCACTGCGTGGCACCTTGGGCAAGTGTCTTCTACTATATATAGCCTTGGGCCGACCAAAGCCTTGTGAGTGGATTTGGTAGATGGAAACTGAAAGAAGCTTGTCGTATATATATATGTATATGTATATATATGTGTGTGTTTGTCCCCCTAACATCGCTTGACAACCGATGTTTGTGTGTTTACGTCCCCTGTAACTTAGCGGTTCCACAAAAGAGACCGATAGAATAAGTACTAGGCTTGCAAAGAATAAATCCTGGGGACGATTTACTCGACTAAAAGCGGTGCTCCAGCATGGCCGCAGTCAAATGACTGAAACAAATAAAAGAGTAAAAGAGTAACACGAAATTCTGATTCTTCTTTTGAAACTTAGATCACTTTAAAATATGGAATTTGTACAGAAGAACTAATGGCAGTTTCAAACGGTTTGGTATCAAATGGGTGAAATGCATTCTTTCAAAAGCAACTGATGTGAGAGGAAGAACAGATACTTGGACCCTCATCACTGATACAGCTTTGTCCTGTGCATCACATGTGATACATAAAAGGCAAGGGGTTAACTTGCTTCATTATTTCATGACATTAGATCTTAATTACTTAAACTTGTTTCCTAATTTTATCTTAACTTTAGATCATTAAGTGCTTGGTGAGCATAACAGCAAGTTTCTGGATTTATCAGCTTTTCAGTGATGCCAATCATCATCATTTGTATTCATGCCACTGTTAAAGATAGCCAACAAAGCACCTATCTCTATTTATGCTGCTATAATATTATAATACTCCCATTTAATACTGCTTCATTTAATGTAATGTTTATTTATTCACATTGTTTTGAATTAACAATGCATAAAATCTTGTAGCTTCAAGATCTCAGAGATGCAATTGTCTACTTTTAGAATGGAATTGTAGGATAGGTATAAGAGGCTAGCTCTGGTCAGTTTGGATATAAAATACGTGGAACATTTGGGTTGGATATGGCCAGTTTAAATGCTAAAGGGTTAATCACAGGTTATGCTTTTAGCCTGAACTATACACACGGTAGAATTACATTTGAATTATCACAAATGACATAACTGTTTTTCCCAGTTGATTCCAATGCCACAGAGTAATAGATCATGTATGGATTCATGGCTCAGTGGTTAGAGCATCAGGCTCACAATCATGAAACAGTGAGTTCAGTTCCTGGACCAGGATGTGTGTTGCGTTCTTGAGCAAGACATTTTATTTCATGTTGCTCCAGTTCACTCAGCTGTAGAAATGAATTGTGACATCACAAATCTTGGTTGAGAAAACCTCTCCATCACCATGGAAATGATATCCTAGAACCACCTTGGTTATGCTTGTACAAGTGAGGCCCTGTCCCTCCTCCTCCCTCTCTGCTCTGGCAAGCATTTACCCCACTGCATCTCATCCTTGAATACCCATGATTTCTCTATCTGTGTTGAGCAGAATAGGTACATATTACATCCCTCCACTTCCATTTCTTATCATTCTTGAAGTCATTGCTTCCACCTACTGCTCTCCTCTGCTATTCTGGCAAAAAGAGATCAATGAACCAAGTACCAGATTTACATTTAGTACTGGGGATAATTGAATTGATTAAATCGTTAAAGATGGTTCCTCAACATAGCTGCATTCCAATGACTGAAGTAAGAAATTATACATACATGGTTGTGTGGTAAGAAGCTTCTTTCCCAGCCACATGGTTCCAGGTTCAGTCCCACTGCGTGACACCTTGGGCTAGTGTCTTCTACTATAGCCTTGGGCAGACCAAAGCCTTACGAGTGGATTTGGTACACAGAAACTGAAAGAAGTTGTATATATATCCAGCTGTAGAAACTCTGCCAAATCAGATTGGAGCCTGGTGTTGCCATCCAGTTTCACCAGTCCTCAGTCAAATCGTCCAACCCATGCTAGCATGGATAGTGGACGTTAAACGACGACGATGATGATATATATATATGTATATATCTATGTGTGTGTGTGTCTTTGTGTCTGTTTTGTTCCCCCATCACCACTTGACAACTGGTGTTGGCACATATATGTCCCTGTAACTTAGCAGTTAAGCCAAAAGAGATTGATAAAATAAGTACTAGGTTTAAAAAATAAGTCCTGGGGTCGATTTGTTCGACTAAAAACCCCTCAAGGTGGTGCTCCAGCATGGCTGCAGTCAAATGACTGAAAACAAATAATATATATATCTATATATATATATATATATATATATATATATATATATATAAAGTGAAAAGCTCTGTTGGTGATATCTTGTTACTTGGGTTTGGTGTACACTGGGCAGTCTGTGGCCCCTTGACTTTGTTTGCATCATATAATTTGTACCTACATGCACATGGACAAATAATGTGTCGGAGCAGCAGTAGTCTATCGAACTCATCCTCACCCTCAAATTAATGTCCATTTTTTTATGCTTGCATGGGTTGGACAGCTTGATAAGAGCTGGTAATGCCAAGGGCTGCACCTGGTTCCATAGTCTGTTTTTGGCTTGGTTTCTACAGCTGGGTGTCCTTCCTAATTCGTTACAGAGTATACTAGGAGCTTTTCATGTGGCACCATCACCAAGTGGCACAGTAAATATTTCCTGTAGATCAATAATGGAATAAAATGCAGTGCTGAAGCTGACTGGGAAGATTTGAACTTGGTCATTAATTAAAAAAATTAACTACTGCCCAGTGTATTACTGTTTGTGCTACCCTTACAGACCTGAAATAATATCACAATAATTTATATTAAGATGATAGTAATATTAATGGTTTCAAATTTTGGCATGGGGCCAGTAATTTTAAGTTGTGAGGATAAGTTGCATACATATATGTATTTTTTGATTTTACTCTGGATGTTTTTGAAATAGGTAAGGATTCGAAGTTAAAGTTTCATCTTATATATTTGAAAGGATTAATAAAGTTTGTTGATTAAGTTATCATCAGTTGTGTTCATGGAACCTTTTGCAAGAAGCAAAGGAACTCTTGTAAATGCTTCCCTAATGCGGCAAAGCAAGTGAGCCTGCTAGTGTTAGATCAGTATGAAAGATTTTAGGTGTTAACTGTAATAACATTGCTTTCACTGAAGTTCTCAAAGGCAAGGAAGAATTCTTGTGTGAGACACGAGAGGAAGTCTCCAGTGGTTTTGACACTATGAAAGCCAGAATGGTAGTGATTGAGAATAGTGAAAGATTCAAGGTTGGTATAAGAGGTGATTATTTATAACTACTTCGCTTACTTTCGATAAGTTTGAAGTGAGAACAATGGAATAGCAGTTGGCAAGGTGAGAGAGGTTGCCTTTCTTTGGGATGGGACATAGTGTAGCAAGTTTCCAGAGATTGGGATAGATTGGTGTAGAAGGAGTTAAACTGAAGCGAATGACAAGGATAAGAGCTAGTTTTAAAGATAGTTTGAGGGCTATGAAAAAAAAATGAAAGAACTGTGATGGGCTACAATCCAAAGGCCCATGGTTAGAGTATATCTGAAGTGGGGTAATTTATGAATAGAATGGACTGAGTAACATGATTTCAGAATACCAATAGCACAAATTGCTCTAAGCTGGACAAGTCAGAAGGTTCACTGATAAGAAGTGGACCTTTCCAAGTTGCCGAGTGATACCAATGAAATCAGAACAAAGTCGGTCTCTGAGACAATGGGAAAACAATTTACTTAAACGAAGAAAGGTGCAATGAAGAAAGAATTCAAAGTACATGGTGACCTTGAATATATAACAACATCTGGTACTTAGTCAATATAAACACACACACACAGCCAGGTATATATATATGTGTGTACATAAAGATATGCATGCATGAGAGAGCACAATGAAATATTGGATGTTATAATCTAGATGCGAGTCTCAGACATGTTGGTTCTAGATCCAGCAAGTTTGAATTGTGTAATAATAATATATTAAAACTGAAACCCTCAGCTGGTTAAGGTGACATAGTTTGTTCTTTTCCAAACACACAAGTTCTCTGCCCATTGACTGACATATTATAGCAAGATCCAACTTTGTAATGAAATAATTTCTTCACAAATAGGTATATGTATGTTTGCTGTTGTTGTTGTTGTTGTTCAATCTTGGTGATTTATGTTATTAAGATCAGAAAAGCCTTGTCCATTGCCAAATTTTTACCCCCCATGACATTACATATTTTAAGCTCTGGTTTTCTGTTCAGTGTCTGTGTTTGTTTTAGGCATTGCAGATAATACTTATATATTATATATATATATATATATATATATATGCATACATACATACAGGTACACAAATGCACACATGCATATAAACACATACACACAAAGATGTGCAAATAGATATATATAGCCATACATAGATTTCCATAAACATAGTTATTGATATACAGACATATACACACATACATCATAGATATACACAGGCATACACACATACATCCACAGATATATAACGGATGGAAACACATACAAGTAGTTATACATAGACATATTTACATAGCTAAGCATACGTATATGTGAAATCTCTCACATATATATACACAGCTATACAGAGACACATATACATTGATTTCCATAAATACATTTATTGATGTAGACATATACACACATACATAGATATACACAGGCATACACACACACATCCACAGATATATAACAGATATAAACACATACATATACATACAAGTAGTTATACATAGACATATTTACACAGCTATGCGTACACACACACGCACACACATATATATATATACATAGCTATAGAGAGACATACGTATACACAGCTATACCTACAGTAAACATGTATACACACACATATGCACAGATATAAATGTACATCAGTATACACGTACACACACATACACAAATACATATAGATGCATACACAGATATAAATGTACATCACCTTTTCGATGTCATTCTTGGGATTAACGGAGTTATTAGTCCGATTCTAGTGAGTGGTAAACGTCATTCAACAATAACCAAATCGTGTTGCTATAATAATACCTAATGGTAACTCTACTAACATAAGCTAGTACTAAAAGCCGGTACCGTGGAGGCTGACTCTCGTCTCGGAATTTATTTTGTCCGGATTGGAAGAGAAATCGTATAATATAAATTCTCACGTGGTTACAATCAATATTCCATCTGATCATGCTTTATTCTCTTGTTTAGTAAAAAATAAGAAATAGTAAAGATAATAATTCGTTAATTATTATTAAAAGGTAAAATAGCTTCCCGATCTCATAGAAAAACACGAATTAAAATTGCTTTATATTGACAGTTTGGGGATTGAAACGTAAATTTGTCAGTTGATAAATGATAAAAAAATAAAAAGAGGCAGAAGAGGATATTATTATATAGACAACATGATAACAAATAAAGTATGTAAATAAATACATTCAGAAGAGAAAGAAAAAAAACCTCTTTGATTTCTAAGATTCAGAAATATCTCATTAGAGTTATAATATTTATAATAAACATTATTATCATTATTAATATTTCTTTATTTGCTATTTGAGTAAAAAGACACGTTTCAGAATACTCGGTAGATTTTTACCGATTGTAATATGCAATAGACAATTGAACGCACTGTATATAATATATATGTATATATATATATATATATATATATATATATATAACATCATAGAAATTTAGAAAATGAATCTTAACAGAACAGAACTCCCAAATCAAAGGAATTATCATGAATAATAAACAGAAATAATATGCATAATAACCAAATTAAGTCTGGGATGACCAACTCAGAGAATTCTTTCTTTCATTTCTTTTTTTTTACCGAAAAGGACAAAAAATAAAAAATTATTCAAAGCCAATTTAGAAGTTATTAATAAATAACTTACAATATACACACACACACATATATATATAAATATATATATGTCAACGATTCGTCAATGTGGAAGAACTTATCAAACAGCTGATTAAGTTCTTGGATGACGATTCTTTAAAATCGTTTTTCTTTATTGTTGATTTCTTTAACTATATACATACTATTTTATTTATTTTCCCCCAGAAGGAATGATTTTTTTTTTCAAAAAGGTTAACTATAAAGTTATTTTTTATATAAACGACATATAATGATGAGACAAGTCTAAATAAACATACACACTCTTCTTTGTTTTGAGTGTATAACGTTGATAAAATGGCTTTATATACATACCCTATATATACCTATTACATCTATCTACGTGTGTACGAATACCCAGGGAAGGATGAGAGACACTTTGAACCCCTTGATTGGATTCGAACACTGCATCGAGGGGGCTAAATTAATAAAATTCCTTAAAAAAATAACGTTACATAAGTTTCGTTCAGTTTCTTTCGAAAAGAACAAACTAATAATTTTTCTTTTTTTTTTCCACACAGGATGGATGAATGAATATAATACATTTTAAGTCCTAAGAATCTATGAACTGACTATGTACACATTCTTCAGCCAATGCTTGTCGAGCAAAAACCACCCTAAGAACGATTCGAACCGAGAACTTAATGTTCACATTTATTTCATTAAAGCGTTGTTGATATATTTATATAATTCATAAACAATACCACTTAATAAAACAAAGTTTTATTGTTATTGTTGGATGTATATATATATATATATATATATATTTATATATATATATGTTATATATATATATATGTAAATATTGGTGCCTTGTTGTACCACTCATCTGAATATATATATATATATATATATATATATATATATATATATATGAGCCTCATCGTATCCAAGGTGGCAAACACAAGCGAAGAATTTTCATCTTACTCTATATATTTACTGAGATATCTGGAACCCCAAGACAAGCAGACTGTCTGGGTGTGTCGGTTCTGGTTACTCACACATACTTTCTGTCTGTCCTTTCACTGAAATGGCACACGAATATGGAATGAGGGTTTATTTAATAGTTTACCTTAAGAGTGGGGTGCTCCAATGCTTTCACGTCCGCCATACTTAAGGATTTTCTCAACAATTCAAAAACAAGGCACGGAACACAGAATAGCAGAAATAAATGTTAACAAGCAGCGCAGCGCAGCAGCAAAAAAATAATAATAAGATAATAAGAATCAAACAAATAAAACCTTCAAACGCCCCGGTCTTGTCTTTTCTGACAACTAAAAAATACTCAAAAAAATATAAATATTATTGTACAGTAATTTATTTGGAATTAAGTAAGATTCAATTAAAAGAAAATTGTTAATAACAATATTACTAATGATAATAGTTGTGTTGACAACGACAGTCTGAAACCAATGCTGCTGTCGAATATTTTCAAAAAAATTATGATTTAAAAAAAATCTTTGTGTTGTGATTTGCAATATCGAAAGTTATGGCTTGAAAATTAAATATATAAAATAAAGAGTTAAAGTAATAAATTTAAGTGTGGAAATATAATTAAAAACTCTCAATTACTATTATCAATTACTAATATAGGCACAAGGGCCACAGATGTTATATTTATTTATTTAGTTTTCCTTTTTGGCGGGCAGGAGGGATAACATAGATGCAGTTAATTTAATCCTGGATCTAGTTAAATTTTCACAATTTAAAAAAAAAAAAATTGTTTTTAAACTGAAGTAACTTATTTATTAATTTCTAGGGGATAAAAATGCGATTTTCGTCATTTGCATGCAAAACTACATTTTTGAAAATAAATCGGAAAATTTGAAAATACTTCTAGCGGTTGGAAGAAATTTAACTAACTCCTTAATCCTTTTAAACATGTATTTTCGAATGGAATTATAATAGAAGAGATCCCTGTTAAATGATTGGTATTTATTTAATTTTATCGATTTATCTACAACCTCCAACCCCACGTAAAGATGAAAGCCAAAGTTGACTCCCACCCACGATTTGAATTCAGAACGTGTCAAAAAGTAATAAAATAATATATATATATATATGTATATAGCTGAATTTGAAATATTTATCTTCCTAATTATTTTATTTTTTTGTAACAGGTTCAATAATTTAGTTAATAGTGAAAACTGTTAAAGAGAGATATGTAAATGAGGTGGAGGGGAGGAGATGTAAATGAGGTAGAGAGGCGGAAGGGGGAGGCGGCTAAGGTCCAGGTTTTTGAGAAAACAAAAGAAACGAAACGGAAAAATCAAAAAAAAAAAAGGACCGCGGAGAAGGCAGAGGAGATTTTTAAAGAGAGAGGGAGACATTTTAGTTACGGTTGCAAAGTTGTGATAATTTTATTAAAAGGAATTTCAAATAATAAGAAATATAACCGAAAGATAAATTTGATATAGATATATATATAAAGATATTACGAAAAAGCATATTCGAAGTTCGAAAAAAAAATACAAATTTAAGATAACACGAAGACGAGATTTTAAAAGAAAAAACGGTGTTAAAGAGAGGGAGAGCATAGAACCGTTGATTACCCCTCCTTCACGAGGAATGAAAATAATTATGATAATTAATAATATTTTGTTCGACGATACGTATGTGTATCATAAATCAAAAATAAATTAAGTTTATATGAAAAAAACGTAATATTTGATGCATTTACTGTGGTGGTAATTGTAGGTTAAAACTACAAATAAATGGAAAGTAGTTTTGGTATCTAGAGTAGAATGAGAATAATAAAAACACTATAAGAAAATAAAAAGAAACGAAATGAGAGGCGGAAAAGCAAAAATAAAACAAAGTAAAAAGAAAAGCAGGAAAAACAAAAACAAAGTCGTTGGCTTTTAATAACTATTAACGAAGCGAGGTTCGGCTTTGCTCGGCTCGTCTCGGATATTCTGGGGGCTTTGCTCGTTCTCTTGGTTATTTTTTTTGGGGGCGATTGAGCTTTTTTTTGTTTATTGAAAACAAAGAACGGAACGGAAAGGAAAAAAAATTATAATAATCGTTATATATATATATATAGAAATATATAGGATTATATAGCTTTGTTTATTGAAGCAAGGAAAAATTTATATATATATATAATACATATATATATATATGTATATACATATATATGTATAGATAGATATATGTGTATATCATATATTGTATATTTATATACGGAGTGAAAGGAATGAATTTTTTCGTCTGAAAAGGAATTTATTTAATTTCAAATTTGAAAAAAAAAATAACAACCAAAAAAAAAAAAGGAATTTAATTGTTTCTGTAACAGAAAAGAAAAAAAAAATACAACAAAATACCCCCTCCACCGCAAAAATCCATACTCCCCCCCCCAACCAATTAACCAATCTGTGGAAGAAGCGTGAAAATAGAGGAAACTATAACAAAAACCACTTGAGAGAGAAAGAGGGAGAGAGAGAAAGCGAGTGAGTGAGAAAGAAAGAGAACGAAAGAGAGAGGGAGGGAGAAAGAAAGAGAGGGAGAGATAATTATTAAAAGTCGACCGCTGACGGAGGATATATTTTTACCCCTGCTTTTAAATTATCGGTTTTATCAAGGTATATATATTTATTATTATCTATCCATTTATTTATGTGTATCGTTTTATATCGTGTATATATATATATAGTTATACTTATATATATATATATCGAATTATGTGTGTTTTCAAGTTCGGTTTGGCCATGAAGGCTAAGCCAATGCTGGAGCACTTGCCGTTGAAATCTATCTATATATATGTGCAATATTTATATGTATTTATATTTTCGTATTTTGCTTACTACTGTATCATTCTTTGCAACCCGTTATTATTATATGAAATATGTAACACACACACACATAGATTTCTTAAATATGATTTATTAATTGCTGTTGGTGTTGCCTAGTTCTGTTCCTGTTTTTATTCTTTTAAATATTCCCCACTGCTTATGTTTAAGTATGTAAATGTCTAAGCTCTATTATATATTGTTTTTTGTATATCTGGATGCACATTTACACTGTAAATGTATATAATATACGCATCTATATAATCCACACACACACACATATATACATCTAGTATACATCTTTAATTAAGAGTCTTTTGTAGGCAAATGTTTCTCTGTACATACACGTGTAAATGTATATATATATATATGTGTGTGTGTGTGTGTGTGTGTAAGTATATATAATATAAGTATAGAAAAGAAATGTTTATGTATTGATGTGTGTGTGTATTTCCACGTATATGTGTGTACATGTATGTGTAGTGATTGTGAGTGCGCGTCGGGTCCCCCCCTCTTTTTCCTATTATCTCTTTTGCAGCTCTCCCGCTCCAAATATTTTAATTTTTTTATTCGCCCTCCCCACTTTCCTACCTTTCCACATTACTAAATCTTTTTACTCCATCTTCATAGAGAATTAAAAATAAATATTCCAGTCTCTTCAACCATTTAAATTTAAATTCCAAGCACACACACACACACACACATTTATATTTTGTCAAGATGACAGCGACGGTCGTATTTGATTATATTATACTATAAAGAAACATCGACGGTGCCCGCCATCGCTTTTCTTATTAGATTCAATCTCATGTGTAAATCAATCGCTCTTAACTTGATTATCTCGAATCTTCATATATATATATACATATATAAATATGTATATATATATATGATGTAGTGTGTATAATCTATGTGTTTATGAAGCACAACTTTATAGTTTACAGGGTTAAAATTAATACGGCGCCAACTAGGGGCAAAATTAAACCATCCGATTACAGGAGTGAAACTTAATATATAAAACATAGATTCATATATCTTTATACTATTATAATACTAAGGCTGCTTTGTATATAATGAATTAGGTGTCGAATGGGAACAAAAAATTATTTGATATCGTCTAATGTATTTAATTAATTGTTAAATCACCTTTCTATTTGTTCTTTCCCTTTTGCTTTCTTTGTGCTTTGATCTCTCTCTCTCTCTATATATATATATACATATATATATATATATATATATATACATATATATATCTTTGTGTGTGTATGTAAATGTGTTCCGATCAGTCACATCTGTGCAAACGGAAGATTTTCGTTATGATTTCATTGTGATCAGATGCGTTTTAGACAAATATCTAAAGCGATATGAATATGTGTATGCATTATGTATAATGTTTTGCGTGGAGACGGTGCCCCAGCATGGCCGTAGTACAGTAACTAGGATCCCACTAAAAGATATGTGTGTTTATATAGTCTAAACTTCAGTGTTTGGATGTATCGATCAAAATATACTATACTAAAGGAATCAACTACTAAATAGCGAATTAGTTTATATATATATATATATATATATATATATATATATATAATGACCTTAGTTGTTGATGATGGTGATGGTTGGCATTGCTAGTGTTGATGTTCATCCCTAGTCTGGTCTAAACACGTTCGAGCCGAAACATTCCCGTCTTATTCACCTGGGGCTACGATATTCTGTGTGCCCTTCCTGTTTTTCTTTTCCTCCAGTTTATGATAGTAGTTCGTAGTTTTTTTTATGTAAATTAGGCTGCTATTTCGAGCATGAGGTACGACCTTGTTGAGACTTAAGTCTCGCTAGTGGGGCAAAAAGGAGGTGGCGGTGATGATGATGATGATGACGGTGGTGGTGGTGGTTGTGATGTTGATCATCATAATGGCTCTTTAAATCGCAACGGTAGCGATTCTTTCTATGCTGGTGGTGGTGGTGGTATAGTATGGTAAGCGTGGTGATAGCAAGATGTAGAAAGAGAGAATGGAGAGGGGGGGTAATCACCAAGGCTGACGGCGGCTAAATGCACTTCCATTCCACAGTCTTTTACTTCCTATCACTCCATTTCCACTCTTCGCCATTCAAATTAATCTAACTGGGAGAGTTTTCCAACTTAAAACATGCAGTTAGTCTTTTTCGACTTCATATATATACTCATGTATATCTACATACGCTCTCTCTGTCTTTCTCAGACATACATACATACGCATACATATGTAGATTTCTCTTCTCTGTTGTGGACGTTCCTTTTCTAAGTTTCATCGATCATTTAAAAATCTACAACAAAGTAATAATATAAGTTGTACATAAGCGTGTATGTATATTATATATCCCAAATTATTCACTCTTTAAAAGCGCACGAAAGACACATAAACACATTGTGATAATAATCACACGCAAGAAATACACAAACAGGCACTTGCATATATACACATATGTACACACACATATATATAACACACGTACACGCATGTATACTTGTGTATATATATATATAAAAAAAAATAAAGCGATCGACAGCGCGAAATGAAAATAAGTAGGAAAGTGGTGAATCCTTCAGTGCCATGGCATGCTATGCTAAATAAACCAAACACACAATACAGCTAAGCTTAGATCATCAGCTTCAGCGCCATCCAGCAGGCACGGTGGCCAATTTAAGAGCGATTCCACTGTGCCATTATTATATTCATTATAAAAGAGCGAAAGCCAAGTGAGCCAAACACTATATGAAAGAAAGCAAAGCATTGTTGGTTGGTTGCCGTACTGATATGGTGGCTGGCAGTGGTGATACACACGCGCACACATAAGTACATATACACAGATCATATATCTATATATGTGTATATATATATATATATATATATATATATATATATATTTATAAGCGACTGCGTTATATTGGATTAATGTGTTTATATATATATATATATATATATATGTAAATCTCCATAAACACACGTGTGTGTTTATACATGTGTGGTATATATATATATATATGTATGTGTGAGTATAAAGCTGGCTAGAAATTTTACCATGTGTAGTTTTGCCTTGTCCGATTCAAACGGATCTCGTTTTTAAAAATCCTTTATTCACTCTGCGCCTGCAGTTTAGGCTCGAAGCCTACCAATGATAGTATTTCTTATCCCTAATTTAACAATAATTCAAATTTAAATCTAATTTAATGCATTAAAAAAAAATCCTGTTTCCACTTGTTATATGTAATTCGAAATTCATAACAGTTCAGTGTGTGTGTGTTTTATTTCCCGTTTTAATATACAATAGAAATATATATTTTTTATTTTCAAAATTTCTGTGTGTGTAAGTCTAAAAGACAAAGGATTGGAAAGTGCGAGAAAAATATGGTAGTTATATTTTCAACTGATGTCGGAATTAAAAGGAAAAAAAGAAAAACTATGTCAACGAACGAACATGTTCGTCTGAACGAACAAGGAATCTACTAAATATCCTGCAATCTTCATATTAGCGACAACAAATATATCTTTTACATGTTAGTGTCAATCATTGGGGATTGCGTGCGGCCATACTGGGGATACCTTATATATATATATATATATATATATATATATATATATATATATATATATATATATTCCTAATTGATTAGTTAACTGGGAATATTTATTGTATTTTTTTGGTTCCGTTTGTTCTCCGTTGTGATCAATTATTATTTAGGCGGCGACCTAGCAGAATCGTTAAGCGCGTCGGACAAAAAATGCTTAGCGGCATTTCCTCCAGCTCTTTACGTTCGGAGTTCAAATCCCACTGAAGTCGGCTTTGCCTTTCATCCTTTTGAGGTCGATAAAATAAGTATCAGTGGAGTATTGAGGTTCGATATAATCGATTAGTTCCGCCCCCCACCAAAAAAAAAAAAAAAATTCAGAACTTTTGCCTATAGTATAGCAGAAAGGGTTTTTAATTACAAAGGCAGTTTAGCTGGCAAAATTGTTAGCACGTCGGATAAAATGCTTAGCGGCATTTTTTCCGGCTCTTTTACATTTTGAAGTAAGATGAAGTACCAGTCTAAGTATTGAGGTCGATATAATTGACTTGCCCTCTCCTCTCATATATTGCTGGCCTAGTACGAAAATTAGAGAGAATTATTATTGTTAATATTATTACGTTATAAAGGTATATTGACCTTTATAGATTTCTTTCTTTGTCGAATGAAATCTGTATTTTGTTTCGTCTTTTCTTTTTTTGGTTCTTCACTGCTTTGTTGCCGCCTATAAACCTAAGTTAGCTCCGACCACCTCTGCCATCTCTAAAATCGATTATTGTTCAGAGTGAAATGATAATTAACCTTGACTTGATTATTTCCTGCAAATAGTTCGCCCAGCTAAATGCATTTTATTTCTTCTTGTTCATCTTATTATGGTAATAATTATACATATATATCTTTCACGATCTTCATGTTTGTGGTATACCATTTTATAATATATATATATATATATATATATGGCTAAAAATAATTTGGTACACTCTCCCCGCCTCTCACATTACTGGATTGCAGTAATTATGGCTCTATCACAGAATGGAAAATTTATACAAAATGGTCCCTTAACTTTCGTTCATATGATTTAGTTAGAAGCCCAGTATATACGGGAGGTGTCTTATATGGACGGAAAAGGGCGGTAGGAAAGGTGTTGAAAGTTGTGATTTAGATACACACACGTGCACTTGTACACGAACGCACTAGCACATGTACACACATGTGTCATATGTATACACACAAACGTATGTGTGTATGTATGTATATGCACATACACACACACACACACACACACACACGTATATACGTGTTTCTTTAGTTCCGTGACCGGCGTGTGAAAAATAAAGTGTTTTTTCTGTTTAATGGCTAGATATATTCACAACTTGAATAATTAGAAATAAATCTATCTCATCAAAGCGGAAGGAAAGTACCATGATTTGATTGTGGTTACTACTTTCTTAAAATTTGTGTACAAAGGTTTATTTTATTATTATTATAATTGGTGGTGGTTATAGATTTATTTATAAAACGGACCAAATAGGTAGTTTATTCCCCGTGAACACACACACACACACACACACACACATATATATATATATATAACAGTTGAGGGAACCCGTGGAAGAGGTAGGCCCAGGAAGACCTGGGCTGAGGTGGTGAGGCAAGACCTTCGTACATTGGGCCTCACCGAGGCGATGACTACGGACCGAGACCTTTGGAAATGGGCTGTGCGTGAGAAGACCCGGCAAGCCAAGTAAGATCGTTGCCAGTGCCCCTGGACTGGTTCTTGTGCGGGTGGCACATGAGATGCACCATTTTGAGCGTGGCCGTTGCCAGTACCGCCTGACTGGCTCCTGTAGGATTTTCGAGCGAGATCGTTGCCAGTGCCCCTGGACTGGCTTGTGCGGGTGGCACATAAAAGACACCATTTCGAGCGTGGCCGTTTTCGTGCGGGTGACACGTAAAAGCACCCACTACACTCTCTGAGTGGTTGGCGTTAGGAAGGGCATCCAGCTGTAGAAACTCTGCCAAATCAGACTGGAGCCTGGTGTTGCCATCCGGTTTCACCAGTCCTCAGTCAAATCGTCCAACCCATGCTAGCATGGAAAGCGGACGTTAAACGATGATGATGATGATGATGATATATATATATATATATATATATATATGTGTGTGTGTGTAATATAGTGTGTATCACATACACACGCGCATGCTTACACTGCACACATACTGAGAAAAGTACAGAACGTGGTCTCCAATAGAAGTACAGTGTTAGCCAAACAACAAAACAGTTTGCAAGGAAGTAAAAACTTCAGTGTCCTGCACCAGACGTTTCTGAATATATTATGCATGAATTCCACGCCTCCTCCCAAAATAACAAACAACGTTTGACTAAGATCAACCGTCTATTATCTTAGTTGCTGATGATGAGTCTTGCAGCAGATATTCTAAGCTAATTCCATTCAGCCTCTCCTTTCGTCATTAGTCGTCTTGGTTTGAATATTTTTCTCATCATCCTATCTCCTCCTTAAATTTTGCTGATGGTGAATACATTTTCTTAATTAGCAATCGATTGTGATTGCATATATAGCCAATGAAGAATTATGATTATTACACACACGCACGCACACAGTTGTGTAACGTGCTATAGCTGGATTTGTGTGTGTGTGTGTACTTAAGGATATGTGTCAATACTTTCATATATATATATATATGCGTCAGATGGATGTGTGTGTGTATATATATATATATATATATATATAGGTATGTGTGTGTGTGTATATATATATAGGTATGTGTGTGTGTATATATATATAGGTATGTGTGTGTGTATATATATATAGGTATGTGTGTGTGTGTGTATATATATATATATATATAGTGTGTGTGAATATATATATATATATATATATATATAGTGTGTGTGTGAATATATATATATATATATATAGGTGTGTGTGAATATATATATATAGGTGTGTGTGTGTGAATATATATATAGGTGTGTGTATGTATATATATATATAGAGAGAGAGAGATGCGTGCGTGTGTGTGTGTGCACGTCAAATGTGTGTATATATATATATATAGTGTGTATATGTACGTTTGTGTCTAATGACTGTCGAATGGATGTGTATGCGTTAATTGCTAGCTACACTTACACGTGAAAAAATATATATGCATATACACATACGAATGTAATGTATGTGTGAGAAAGATAGACTAATTAATGTGCGTACTCCAAATGCAATACTCCAGTATCGTCTTTTCGTTTGTTGACAAAGAAAAACTAAAAGGAGTCAGTTTGGTCGTTTTGTTTGATGATAATAATAATGTCTATGAAGGAAGATAAAACCAAGTCTTGTACTGTTAAATATGTAGGTCGATGCTTACGGATTTTTTTTTATTTTTGGGGTAATCCAACTCGTAGGACCACCGTCAGCACATGTTCATTATTATTCTTAGCAATTCTTCATAATTTCAAATGGAAATGTACCGCTTTGTTAGCGATTCAGTATTGATCTATCTAATCGAGACCTGTTAAATGGTTTTATCCTCAGATTATAGCTATAGTTTCGGAAACCAAGCGTATAAAACACACACACATATATGTGTGTGTTGTCGCATTTAAAAGCTGTTTCTTCGATCATTTGTGTTTTATTTTTCCAGTCTGGTATTATTTTATTGATCCCTATTTGTCGAAATTCTAAGTTACGGAACACCGGTTTCTTTCTCTTTCTTTTTTTTTGTAGACCGGTGTAAATACGAAAACGGTCGTCGATGCAATTTTCTACCCTACTTTTTTTATCACTACCCGTTTGCTTTATAATACATTGGCAAGTTTTTTCCCGTGCCATTGTCAACGAGCCGGCGAACTAGATAGACATTTATATGTATAATTTTATTCACCGCTTTTCGTGTCATTTTATTATTTTTGTTTGTACACTTCAGTTTCATCTTTGCCTTCTTATTTTCCTCGACTCGTCCATTCCTCTCATCTCCACTCCTCATAAACTTTTTACTCTTCCTCCTTTTTTTAAACATATTTGACTTAATCCTCCAGAGCCCCATGGTATTTGTACATTATATACTGTGTGCGTGCTCGCGCCATTCTGTCACCTAAGTACTCTGGTTGTTGCAGGTCATCTTTTAGAATATTTTGATCTTTAGGAATGCAGAAAACGCTGATTGTATTTATGTAGTGTGTATACTTTATATACATGTGCGTGTATATACATCTGTATATAAGGCGATCTCTCTGTCATGTATATATTTGTAGTTCAAAATAACAGAAAGACAAAAGACGAAGACAGGTGTAGGAACAACAAGCAGGTGTTTTCGTTTAACGCTCGGGAAAAATTGAAAAGTCTTTTACGTTTCGAGCATATGCTCTTCAGCAGAAAGGAATAAGGGGGAAAACGGAGAGAATGAAAGAAAAAAAAACGGGGAGAGAGAAAAAGAAACAATGTATTTCATATATATATATGAAATACATATAGTCTATATAGTATGTGCAAGACATTTTATATATTTAAAAGAAAAAAAAATCGTTTATCAAGGTGTGGCTAGGAAGTTACCATATTATCAAAATCTTTTGGTTTTTTTTCTTCATCAGTAGTAAAGGATTGAAGATTAAGGAAGTAACTAAATGGCAGCAAAACAACCAATGGTCGTCTTTAAGCCATCATAACATTTGGTTATGGTGCTATTATATCCGCAAAAAGGTTTTTTCTTGAATAGGAAAATTAACCCCAACTAAATTGCTAAATTGCCTATGACAAGTGAAAGTTTTGTGTTGTTAAATATTGTTTTGTTTGAATTAATGTATTTGTTGTTGTTGTTTAGTTAGTTACAAGTTGGCTCTCATCGGGCCGATCGAATGTGATTGAAAAAGTGTTGTAGCCATGACCTCTCGTTTTAAGATATTGAGGATGTGGATTGAGGGATATATTTACTGCTGCTATTTATGGCTGTTTGATTGCCACTCATTTGGTTTTGTTGTGATGCTAGATGCTAATGCTGTTCTTTAATCCTCAAGGTTAGCATTGACGATCTGGCCGTGACTATCCCGGCTTTTTTTTTTTGTGCAGACATAGTATTGTAAGTTCGGACTACATACTATAATGTTCCATATTTTGAAGGCAGTAGCGGGCAAATTGGCTGCTATTTCTAGCATACCAACCGGCCACGTTGAGGCTCTGATTCACCCGTCAGTTTCTATTGTATGATTTTTGAAATTCAAGCCATAGTTATGTGTTTTTAATGTGTGTGTGTGTGTGTGTCTGTTTTATCGACATTGGCTCTGTGTGTGATAAACATGCTTGCTTGTTATATATATATATATATATATATATATATATATATATATATAGATGTACCTTCTTGATAATAATAACGGCTATGGAAAGTTTTAAGTTGCTAGTACCAAACCATCCAGTTGAGCCAACCTGCCACTGCCTATTTCTTTGCAGCGGGCGGGCATAGAATATAATATCATCCAGGTCCCGCTTTTATGCAAATTAACACTGACATGAAGGAGTACCGAGATTGTTTTCTGGCACATAGACACTGCCGAGTACCGTGTAGAATTTATAACTGTACAGAAATAGAGAGAAGGAAAAGGAGGGTTATAGTGGTGCGTGTATTTTTTTGTGTCTGATGGAAAGAGTAGTAGGTTAGAAAGATTTGGTGGAGGGCAGTAAGAATGAAAGAAGTGAGGGGCATATAGATATGTGCGTGTTATGTAGGTAGATAGATAGATAGATAGAAAGAGAGAGAGAAGGCTGTACACAATGCATGTCTATTTCTTTCTCCTTCATCTATTTCACAAGCAAGAAATCCGATTGCGTGTAGTTTCTTATACTCTTAGTTGCTGATATATATATATATATATATATATATATATATATATATATATATATATATATATATATATATACACACACACACACACACACACACACACACATATATACATGTGTGTATATATACATGTATATACACACACACACACACATGAGACTAAAAATAAGATTATGTATCGTATACATATATATGTATGCGCACACTTTTTTGTTTTTTCAAACTTTTAATCAGTATAAAGTTCCTTAAGTGACGACTCGAGGGGCCGAGAGTCGTGCATGGCACTGATCAAATTGCTAAGCACTAAACTCTCGGTCCTTGACTCACTTCTGTACCGATGAAATACAGAAAAGTATTTATATTTCTGCATTAAGTATTGTTACTCTTGCTTGTTCCACGAACCCCCCTTTGTCTCTCTCTCTCCATCTACATTCCCACCAAATACACATCATTGTATATGTATATATAATGTTAATTTCACTTTCTTTTCTACATCGCCCTTCCTACATTTCTGATTTTTGTTTCTGCTCAGCAACGAAAATATCAATTCAACCAAGTGTGTATATATATACTCATTGACTTATAATGATTTGTGTGTAATAATAGGATTTTAAAAGGAAGAAAGCAGCCTACACAATGATGAGGACTTGTTTTAAATCTTATAATTTTAGTTCAGTGGTGTGTGCATTCCTTAGAACTTGAAAACAAAAAGCCACTCCCTAAATGTGTGTGTGTGTGTGTAATTGTAATCCATCTAGTTTGATTTTTCCTTCCATACTTGGACAATTATTATATTTAAATTAGTTTTAAATGCAGAATCCCTTCCTTAGTCGTCGACTACTAGGCTCTTTTGTGAGTTTTAATTTTAATCTACAAAATTATAAATCTACTTCAGGTCTCTCTTAATCTTAATCACAGTTATTATTATAGTTTACATATTTTGTGTTAAATATTTGTGTAGTAATAATTCCATCATATTTGCATGCATGTTCCCCTTCAACCTCCATTTAAAGCTATATTTCCAAAATATTAAATTTCTAATTTTTATTTCATTTCATATTAAAAAAAAAAAGATAATTCTTTTGTAGTTATTTGCATGATGCTACGAATTTCATTTCATTGAAAGACAAGAAGAGAAAAGGATAATTTTAATGGCAGTGATGGTGTTGGTGAACCGATAGTGCTTGTTTATTTTGTATTGGTTACAAATTATATCTGTTGTATCCAATATTCTGTATTGAATACAACAGATAGTTTGAATTGCAATCGTCGTCTCGATTATTTTCCTATCAACTTTTGAAAGAAGACTAAGAAATTGGATTATATATATATATATAATGTGTGTGTGTGTGTTAGAAATATAGATTTAGTGACTTAATTCTTTCCTTGCAAGTCGATCAAATAGGACACATGGATTTTCTAGTAAATACTGTCTCAAGAAGATGGAATGATCATAACTGGAGCGCCTATGATTGATTATAAGTTCGATGAGGGGTTAAACCAAGGAATATGGTGATGTTAATAGTTTGTAATCGATTGAATTAAGCGCAGTACATACACAATTGCTGCTGCTTTGATCAAATCAATCCTTGATGCAAGAATCAAAGAAAGCAAAGTAAAACTGATGGGATTTGAACTCGAAGTTGCGAAGAGACGTTATTAAATTGAACCGCAGAAGCATTTTGTTGTTCAGTGCTCTACTGATTCTGTCTGCCATCCACTTCTCTCTTCTCTTACCCCCACCTCCCATCTTATTAACTACTAAACAGTGGTAATGAGAGCTTGGATTTAGTTATAAAGAGATAAACGTGGGAGGAGCAGTTGCGAAGTTGGAAACGAGTGAGAAAATCGTTCGCCATGCTTGCTTGCTTTTGTTTGACTTGTTTATATCATCGTTTCGGTTTGGTATTTGAAAGAAGACTGTGTCAGAACAGGCAACAACAGAGCGCTGGTTAAAATAGAAATCTCTCTCAGTATTCAAGTACCTTTTTGTTGTTTTTTTTTTTACAACAATTCAAATCTGACCAGCTTTTTTTTTTATATTTCTTTACGGGTTGATAAAAAATATATATAAATGAGCATTGGTGGCTTCTGTCGAATTGGTTGTTCTCTCTCCGACCCCTAAAATGTGTGACAAACAAATCCCGCTTGAGTTAATTTCGCCTTTCGTGCTTTCGTAGTCAATAAAATGAACTGGGATGGATACAATAGTCGTCAGTACTTACTTTATTTTATCGACTGGTTCCCCCTCCTATCCTCAAAATTACTGATCTTGTGCCTAAATTAAAGACTATTATTACTAATACGTTTTTTACTTTTTTTTTTTTCCGAAGTCGATTTTGTGGAATTGTCACCTATTTCTTAATCTAGCCTTTTGATGTCCTCTCCATCCGTTACTCTCATGGGTTAAATTACTAGTTGAGGGAGGACCATGACTTTCAGAAATGATTGAACGCCGATTCAAAGACCTTTCTTACTTTACTTGGTAGTATTTTGTTTTTGTTGTTTAATCTCCGATCAGATAACATCTGTAATCAAAGGAGGTACCCCGTCGTAAATATGGCTTATACGTATTATATATATTTGTGTGTATGTGTCCGTCCATTTTCAAGACGGAAGTGTTCTTTGAAGGAGAGTTTGGGTTGCTATTTCTTGTAAGTTGAACAACCACTGAGAGTATTAATTTCCAAGTTGGCTCGACCTATATAGAATACAAGTGAAACAGTTGAATCTAAGAGAGAGAGAGAGAGAAAGAGATCTGAGCTATTTACTGATTAATAGTGCTGAATAAATCGATAGTTTGCGTATGTGTGCGCGTGCGTGCGTATAAATTGTCCACTAGCGTTTCTGGCCTCGTCGGTCAATAGCAGTAATATATTTGAGCCGATACAATCGATTATTATTATATTCGTCTCTTTTACCAGATTTCTCATCTTGTGTTCTTGGTTGGCATTTGTTTGAACGTTCCGCACTTCATCTTGGATCTCTTTGATTCTGAATGCACCAAAACTGGCACCACCAACAACGATACTCCGTTCGAGTCAGCAAGGCGGCTCACTTTTGCTGCAAATAGCAGCCAAATCTCCCTCGAATTCTTTACCTGAACGTCTTGTCCTAAACGAACGAGTCTCTCTACATGGTGACAATCTGCTAAGAATAACAACCAAATCACATATTGTGTTTTAAAAATGGCAAAATGAAAGGACACTTTGGAGAATGTAGTCAATCCTAGATACACCATGCATGAACGCCTCTGCTCAGACATATATTTGATCAACAATTCTCTCTGGTCCTGTCATATTGGTGACATGAGTATCTCTTGTGTGTCTGGGTCAACTGTGCAACCAAGTTAGGTTCTGTATGTTGGTACATCTTGTCCTGGACACTCCGGAGTCTTTCTTTATTCACTTGGAACAGTCTGTCTTGATCCAGATTTATTAAACCGTTAAATTATTGCCGGACTGAAACTCTTTAACCGTATTTAGTGGCATCGGATTCGGACTTTGTCTTTTATTCCTTCCCCAAGTCGGATATCGTAAGTAACAAGTCATATTGCAGGCAAAATTAATCAATGTCAGGACGTACCAAAAGAGTTAATCCTGTTTTATCATAAGCATATCCAGGGTGCGAATGGAATCCTTGTAGATTATGAACCATGTATTACAAATAACAGGTCTTATTATTAATAACACTATGGCGGTGGCCTTGACAGAAACCCTAGTAAATGTTTGATACAGTATTTGCTCTATATGTATTCTCCATTTTCCAATTTTACATTCCCTCGAGTCGACATTTTTCTATTTTATTTTACTATTTTTTGATGCGTCTCAGCAGAGGGATCGATAAAGTTAGCTGCAATCATGCACTAATATCGATATATAATCGACTGCCCCTCGCCCCAAATTTGTGACTTTTGTGTAATGTATTGTAATGTATCAGAAATCATTCCGTATTATTTACAATACCTCGTAAATGAATAAATTTTCCTCTTAGTAAACGGTCTTCGGCTCCGATTTAGATAACTATACTTGCATTACTGGCTTTGATGGGAGGAAAGAAAATAATCATAAAGCATAAAAGGCCTCTGTAAGCCTCTCTATTCTTTTGCACTTTATAAAAACTATATGGTTTCTAATAACTCGTTGATGGATACCTGATGGTGAAAGGTCAAATGATAATGTTTGGACACACAGAGTTTCTATAACTACTTTATTCTATATTCATCACTGAACTTGGTCAGGTCTGACCGAGCAGATTTTACCTTTGAACTTAAGAGGTAGTTCAGCTGTGGCCATTTAGTTCTTTACATAGATTTAATTTATCTGGGATTACATTATTAGTGTTCCTTCTCCACTTTTTTTTTTATTTA
>NC_142941.1:56921520-56956520 GCF_046866305.1 Octopus bimaculoides
ACTCTATTACGTGTATTGAGTACTTCAAACTCATTTGAGAACTCCGTACGTACGTGTGTGTGTGTGTGTGATATCTATTCTGTGCGATATCATGCAAGTAATGTTTAATCGTTAACGCTTTCTCGGTTATCGTCGGGCATCATCCTTCGTTTTCCTTGAAATCTATTTTTGCAAAATACACACATATATATATATATATTGGTGTGTGTGTGTGTGTGCATGCATAAATTGCAAGTTTTTTGTTGCTATGTTGTCGATCATTGACTGACTACCTTCTTTTTTACTGTTTCACACATATAACACAGTAATTAATATACCTCTGTGTTCGTGTAAGTGCTTGGAGAGGAGGAGGAGGAGAAATAGAGACATGCAGTCAGTCTGAGCGGGGTAATAGGTAAGGTAGGTGCCCGCGCCCTTCTGTGTGTGTGTGCGCGTTAATCTATTTAAAGTAGGGCATTTCTAACCGTGGCTCTCTCTCTGTTCTCTTTTCTTTCCTTGTGTTGCGTTGTCTGCACTTGAAAAAAGGGCGGTGTTTGAGACCGGAGATACAGATCGTATATAAATTTATTAATACTTGGAAAGATACACGTGTGTGCATTAGTGTGTAATGATAATAATAATAATAATAATGCTATAGTGTGAATGAGTTTTTGGGACCGTTTTTCCCCCCTTTCTTTTGATTTTATTTTCTCTCTTTAGCCTCATCTTGTGCTGGTTGTATAAATGGTTTTGATACGACTTGAAAGAAATTGCCAGCTAAACTGTTTTCTTGGTATCTTAATACAAACACGTGTTTATATAGGTGTATATATATATATATATATATATATCATAAATATACAGGGATTAGCGGATGAGTTGCTTCTCCAACATACTGAGAATTCAGAAATAGCAGTCAAAGAACTACTGATTCCAAACTACAATTTTTTTCTCTAACGGATGGCGATATTTATGGCACACACAGAACAAAAAACAGAAGAGAAAAGCAAAAACAAACCTGCCTTTAGTTAATTGGGTACGACGTTGGAGAAGCAACTCATGCTAATCCCTGTATATTTAGGATTATAAATGGTTTTACCGATAAAGGTTTTTTCATACTGAACTACTCGGCAAAATTGTTAATTATTAATTTTATTACTAATTGACAATTCCCTGCCCTATATCTGTATATATATATATATATATATATGTATGTATATACACACATATATTCACACACACACACTATTATTACTTTGAATTTGAAGATACACTTGTGTCCTATGTAGGAAGTTTATTATGCAGCTCGTGTATGTGTGTCTATGACCTATGTATAAGTTCTATATAAAAAGCACGCTCAAATAGATAGTGTACTGAGAAAAAATACTTATGTAAACATTTGGTGTCTGTTTTAAAATGTAAGCGCAAGAAATAGTTCATATTTCTCTTCGATCTTCTCTCATTTGCCGTGTCGTTTACTGTTTCCCACATGAAAAATTTTGCATTTCACAATGTGGCACCAGACGACGCAGAGATAAAAATTGAACAAAAATAAGTTGATTTAAGCAAAGCAGAAATGCATTTAATGTTTTTCTTCTCAAATTGTAGCGAGATAAAAAGACTACGTGAGCGTCGACATTGTTTCACAAGTGGTTCGTGGTGGTGGTTGTACAGACCCGGATCAAGTCTGATAGTATAGGCCTACGATCAAAGGCATTTCAGTCTTGAGTGTCCGGGCTTTATTTTTTTATTTTGTGGGGGTTGGGGGAATGTCAAGGACTGTTATTATCTCGAGTGTCATTTCCTTGGAGATTTTTGCTGGTCGGAAAAGATTTTGATGTGGAGGAGCACATATAGAACTTTTACGTCAGAGTGTGGGGGTGGGTCCACTCAAGTCTCTTATTTTGTCCCTTATCCCAGATAGATAAAATAAGTTACCAGCCAAGTACTCTGATTTAATCGATTTCAATCCCTTATCCTAAATTTGTGGTACGAAGCAGATAGATGACAATTGGTAGAGCGATTGCAGTATTCTCGTCTCTTTCTAGGGTCTCTAAAGTAAATACCAGTCGAGGGCAAGGGTTTGGTTAAGTCCACTTCGGAGTACGCATTGCCTGCCATTCTTCAATACTCTGTATGTAGTCTAGCATCAATTTTACCGGAACTCTGAGAGTTTGGACGGAACTAGTTTTACTGCTTCGAGCTCGAATTTGTCCAGCATTGATTTTAACTTTTAGACATCCACATGAGCTGGTGACCTTTCATTCAAATGCCTGTATTAGCTCTTCTTTTGGCCTCCTGTCAAATTGAGAAATAGTTTTTTTACTATTTGCTTAGCCTTTGCATTGCGTGTTCGTAACTATAGTGCAGTCGTACTTAGTTAGTGCTCCCACTGCCCCCAGCCGGTGCCTCAGTTGAGTTTTTCTCTACTATCAGCACCTATCGTAGATGTTAATTTTGGCAGTCACGTATTTTTATGTATCGTCTGTTTGAAACAGCATTTATAAAGTGAATTAGGTCAGTCAGGAAGAGAAAGAAACATATACTTTTTTCCTTTTTGCGTCTTTGTTTCTCTTAAACAAGATCACCTACTGTCAACTCCGCATATTTAAACTAACACAGCTTATGAGATAAAGGATTATAACAGCTCATTTTATTTTTTGTTTTTAGAACTGAAACATAATTTTTCAATATTTACATCTTTCTAAATGTAAAATTGATTGTTCCAAAAATTATAATTTTATTTAATCTTTTGAAAGTAGTTAACACAAGCCATGTCCACAGGACGATGGTATTGTTCAAACTGATCTCTCTCATCTGTCTCTCACACACACACACACACACACACACTAAGATATATAGCTCAAGGTTTCACCAAGAAGTTTTCTTTATATTTGATTAGGCAACCATCTGTTTATATATTTCTTATTGGCTTTGGATAGTTAGCAGGAATGGTGGTAGTAGCGGAATAGCGTCATTTTAAACACGCACACACATACACACACACATGCAGTATCTTTTCAATTTAGGCCATTCGTGCTTGCTGTGACCGAACAGATTGGACGATGCACATTTATGCACAACCTATCCTACACACACTCGCATATACAGGTGTCGTGCATTCTTGAAATCCACTTGTCCCGTGGGTTGCACCTAAAATTATTCAAGTAGGTTGTTCACTTGCTATCGGCCAAACCAAAATGAGCTAATAGCACAAGGAGGTCCGAATTTTAGAATTCTTTCTGTTTCAAACATTTTGACTGGCCTCCACCCTCATTTTACCTTCCGCCTTCTTTTTTCCCTCCAAAAGTGAACACTTGATGAGCAACTGTCGGTGATGGTGAAGACCTTCAGTTGCGACAATTGACTCTCCTTTCCACACCAACCTTCTGTATTTTAAACTCATTTTTTCATATTTTCGTAAAGTACGTAGTATATTTTCACACAGCAGCTGTTACGGTCGTTAAGTTAGCTTTTTTTAAAAGTAAAAACAATATTTGTAAATTGTATTTTCAATCATCCACACATATTATTAACCACATAGAATAATTTTCTTAGGCTTGCTTCCATGGAAATATATGGAATGTATTTAGTAGCGAGTATGGTATTTTGACCTGGAAAAATAAAAAATAAATATGTTGAGGTTGACTTTTCGACTAAATTTCTTAGAATATTGAGCATTTCACAGCATTCCCCGATTCTTAATTTCCCTACTTAAACAAACAGAGTTTTCGGCTTATTTTCTTTGAAGCCATAACTTCTTCATTTCCCAGCAGATAAAAAATTCAGTACCAGCTATTTGTAATTTGTATGGTTGAACAATGTTCTGGTTCGATCGATATCTAGTATCGATTCCTCTGTTCATTTGAGATCAAATGGATGTGCCGACACTTTATCATTCGTTTCTCAGCAGCGTGGCGGGATAGGGTTGATCGTCTGCTTTCTCAAAAATCTCTTTGAGAAGGTTTTATTCTTCTAACTTGCAATGTCCTCATAATTATCTAGTAAAAAAATCAAAAAAAATCAACAGAAATAAAAACTTGTTTTTTATCCTCTGTGAGTCCTACAAAAATTCATTAAGATAGGATTTTGGCAAGGAATTATTATCAGGAATAAGGTACAAATCAAAGGGAATCCGAAAACACGTTGTGACGAAGCCACATCTTCGCAAGCACTTCTGATAACATTGACCCTTGTTCGTTAGCCCCAATTAGGTCAAATTTGAGGATGGTTTGGTCGTTATGTCATGCAGGAGTAGTCGCTAATGGTCACAGCCGCGCGTCTGCGGTTCATTATGTGTCCTTTCTTTATTAATTGCATTGATTTTAGATTTGAATTTGACAGAACCATTGCTAAGCTTTAAATTTGCCTTATATTCTAGAAGTTATAAAAACCAACGATCTCTCCTGCCCTTTACGTTCTAAGTACAAATCTAGTCCCGAGCTGACTTTTATCTTTCATCGTTGTGAGCTCGATAAAGTAAATTACCAGTTAAGTGCTGGAGACGGGAGACGATATCTCTTTGTTGTTATTTTATCGACGGATAAGAAGAATACTGTCACTTGATGTACTTAACATATTATCACGAGATCATTCCTTTCAGCTGACAAATACCTGTAAGACCAATCGTGAGCTAAGGGAAATAACTAAAATGGAGCAATATGACATGGATTTGGAGAACTAAGTAAAAGGGTGACATAATAAATTGCTGTGCGAATAATATCATCATCGTTTAACGTCCGCCTTCCATGTTAGCATGGGTTGGACGATGATAATAATAATGAATTTCAAAATTGGGCACAAGGTCAGTAATTTCGGGGAGGGGTAAGTTGATTACATCGATCTCTGTTCTCAACAGGTACTTATTTTATCGTCCCCGAAAGGATGAAAGACGGACGAAACGCCACTAAGCATTTTGTTCCGGCGTGCTAAACATTCTGCCAGCTCGCCGCCATAATAATAATAATAATCCTTTCTACTATAGGCCTGAAATATGGGGGAGGGGACTAGTCGATTACATCGACATCAGTACTCAACTGGTACTTGTTTCATCGACCCCGAAAGGATGAAAGGCAAAATCGACTTCGGCGGAATTTGAACCTCAGAACGTAGCGACGGGCGAAATATCGCTAAGCATTTCGTCCAGCGTGCTAACGAATCTGCCAACTTGTCGCCGTAATAACGATAATATTCTTTTACTCTTTTACTTGTTTCAGTCATTTTACTGCGGCCATGCTGGAGCACCGCCTTTATGGACGTGCAAGTGGCTGAGCACTCCACAGACACGTGTACCCATAACGTAGTTCTCGGGGAGATTCAGCGTGACACAGTGTGACAAGGCTGACCCTTTGAAATACAGGTACAACAGAAACAGGAAGAAAGAGTGAAAGAGTAGAGCAGGGTTCACCACCACCCCCTGCCGGAGCCTCGTGGAGCTTTTAAGTGTTTTCGATCAATAAACACTCACAACGCCCGGTCTGGGAATCGAAACCGCTGCCCTAACCACTGGGCCATTGTTATTAATAATAACAATGATGATGATTCCTAATGAAATTACAAGATCACCCGAATAATTGTTTAAATCGGCTCGGGTTCATATTCTGCCGAGAGATATGAACTCGGAACTTTAATAATAATTGTAGTTTCTTATATAAAAACTAGGCCAGTAGTTTTGAGGGGGAGGTGTTAGTCGATTACCCTCGATTGCAGTAATCGAGTGGTAATTGATTTTATCGCCTGGAAAGGATGTAAAAGCAAGAGAACAAGGCCAGCAGTTTTGAGGGGACGCGTTGGTCGATGACCTTCTATCCCAGCACATGATTGATAATTGATTTTATCGACTCGGAAAGGATGTAAGACAAAAAGCTGACCTCGGCGGGATTTGAACTCGAGAACATAATGAACCGGAAGAAATGCCGCGTGACATTTGTTTTTTTTTTTTCCGACGCTTTAACAATTTCTGTCTGCTCGCCGCCATATAAATAATGATGATGGTGGTTTCTGAGTAAGACACAATGCCAGCGGTTTTGAAGGGAGAGGATTGGTCGACACCATTGACTCTGGTACTTGACTAGTACTTTATTATCGACCCCGTTGAGATGAAAGGCAATAATTAATGTCGGTCTTTGTTTTTTCCTTTTAAACAATATTGAATATCTCTTGCTATCTCTCTTAAGCCTGTTGTAAAGCTAACAAGTACATCAACGTCGTTACTTGGTATTTGATTTGTCGTCTATTCGAGGGATGGTTGATTCTAGTGGTGGGCATTTTTACATACTGGATTTGAATATCTTAAAACTAATGTATTACACTTAACGGTCACCATAAAATAATGATGATGATGATGATAGTGATGTTTTCTTGCATATAGAGCGGCACAAGAATTCATTTTGCATTAGGTTAATTTTATCAGTTCTTTTCATTTTATCGACCTCAGCAAGATTTGAACTTGGAATATAAATGGGCATAATTGTTAATTTATAAATAATTTATAAAAAGGCATTTTGATAACATATATCTCTAATTTGAAACAGTTATATTTTGTTTTTGCTTAGAACTTTTTTTTTGTTTGTGTGGTTCTTGTTTCTTTCCTGCATCGTCGAAAAATTTTGGTTGGTTTCAAGTGTCTGGTGATATTTCAATGCCCGTTAGCAACCTAATCGAGGAATCTTAATTACGCTATCGATTTTAATGTTCCGTGTTTCCAAAATATATTCCGAAATTATCGCATAACAAATGAGCTTTAAATACAAAGACATCGATTTGCTTACGAAATTATTTTTTTTTTCTTTTCAAAATATCACTTTGATCGGTTTGTGTATAGTGTGTGTGCGTGTGCGCGTGTATGTATATATATATATATATATATATATATATATATATATATAATATAGTGTGCGTGTGTGTTTACACAGATACACACATATATGCATGTTTGTAGGCATTTTTGTTTCTTATATTTTTTTATTTCTAAATATAATTCTGAATTTTTATTTCGGTTATTTTTCAATTGGAAAAATTTTCAGTTTTGATCCTTTTAAAATTTTGCCTTATTTTTGCAATGAAAAGATAAATTTACACAAACACATCTCAAAATCGCAAGATAAAATATCAGGAGAGAGGGAGAGGGAGAGTAAACGTTTTTATTTCAAAATTTACATAATTAATAATTCTTGTGACCTTTCAGCATTGTGTGTGTGTGTGTGTGTGTGTTTTGCCTCCTCTCTCTCAGTAATTTCAACTCAGCATTCTCACCTATATTCTTCCTACCTGAGTTATATATTTATTTGCTTCTAGTGCACTCACTGTGCAAGTGTGTGTATTACACAATTTACTCATGCATCTAAAGTCCCTTTTACCCTTCTGTCGCTACACTGTATATATACATACATACATACATACTGTGTGTGTGTGTGTATATATATATATACATACATAGTTTGTGTGTGTGTGTGTGTGTGTGTATATATATATACACACACACACAATGTATATATATATATATATATACATACTGTATATACACACTATATATATACATTATCTATCTATCTATCTATATATATATATATATATATATATATATATATATTTTTTCCCAAACGCTCACACGTGCAGACTTAGGTGGTCACATCACACACAGCATGCACACTATGTGTCTATAAACATATGAAAAAAATATGTATGGTTCTATATGTAATCTAAAGTGCAACAATCTTTTAAAATAAGGTGCCCATAATAAAAAGCTCCTCCTCTTCCTTAGTCTCTATAAATTTAGTTGGGTGGGTAATTAAAGCTCTTACTTATGTAGTCTCTAGTAATAACAGTAATAATAGTATGGTTTGAGTGTTTAGCGGTCGGATGCCTTTCCTATCGACAACCTTTTCTGTCGTCTCTTAGGACATATAACCCGGATGAAAGTACTTGATGTTGTTACAGTAGAATTTGGTGTGTGTGTGTGTGTATACATATATGTATATATATATATATATCAGGGTTGACTGCGATCAAGTTCTGCCCATCGAGGCTTATTCAATCTGTGTTCTGTTTTTATAAGATTCGTGGCACTCGCATACGAGTGTGCAACAACACTATGGGTATATGTGCATCTCTATCTATTTGTCCATACATAGATATATATATACACACACATAGATACCCACACATGCTCGTATTTATATAGTTACAGTGAATATATAATTAACACTGTTTAATTAGCTACATTTCCTCCCGTTCAATCCAGGAAGTGTTTCGTATTTTTGGCCTAGTTCTTAGCATCTTCTGTTCGTAGGAAAAATCTACAAAACGTAACCACGAAGCTATACAACAAACATAATCAAACTGGTTTTATTTCATTCTCGTGTCTGTTTGTTATCTTTAACCCTTCCTTCTCTAATTTCTTTCATTCTTTCTGCCATCCACCTCTATCTCTCACTCCATCTCTCTCTTTCTCTCTCTCCCTCTCTTCTCTTTCATCTTGTTCTTCATCTCATCCTTCTTTAGTGCAGCTGTATCCATTTGTCAGTTATGTAGAAAAGACTGCTGGCTATTTCTGTTAATCTTCAAAGGCTGTTGCTGTCAGTCGAGAGTGAGCTCCGCTTTCTCTCTCTCTCTCTTTCTTGTCACACACACACACACACACACACACACACACACACACACACACACACACACACAAATTGGCACACTGCATCATATACTTAAATTGGCACACACACACACGCACAAACACACACTCTACAGAACATTTACATACATTGATATGCATCTAGTGTAGCGCGCACACACACATACACACACGCACATACACTCACACACGAAACTAGTATAGTTTAATGCTTTCAAAGAATCCATTAGGTGGGGTGGGCGACGCAGACATTATCACCAAGCAAGCGAGCCGTATTCTTTCTTCTTTTGCGGAGTTTTCTTTCAATATTTTTTTTTTCTTTGCCTGATCTTTGTCAAAGCTAGCTTTTGCATTCATTATATATACAGGAATCGTTTTAAATGTTGTGCACCACGGCAGCTAGCAGAATTAATAACGCTCTTTTGTCTTTATTCTTCAGAAAAATGGCACATAAACACTTTGTCAACCATAGTCATATATTATGTGTTTTCTTTTTATGTATAAATATGTTTCTTTTTTTTTTTCTTAGTGAGAGAGGGGACAAATGGAGTGAGGGATATATGGTTTCTTCGATGCAGATGTGTCCGGGAATTAGATCACCATCTGCCGGGAAATGTGAGGCTTATTACAAAGAGTGATTAGTAAAATTTATTCGAAACATATCTTATTATCCCTATTTCCCCAGCCCTGCTTGTAATATCTGGAGACAAGTAGAGGGCAACGCTTGTCTGAAACCGTTTCGGTTTTCTTGGAACAGATAACAAGTACATCTAAGCTAGAGCACTCAGAGAGTGTAAACCTTTGCCAAGGCAACACCAGCGTCCTCTCAATGATTAGCCAGAGATGATTTTTAAAATGAGAATGTCTGAATTAAACTTGACTGCTCTCACAAACGAGAATACTAAAAATGAACCCAACTGCTCTCAAAAATTAAGTAAAAAAAATACAGGAAAAATGATCCAGAATCCTTGTCGGGTACTGGATGCCAGTCATGAGGTCAAACATCCCTGAAGGTTTCATCCGAATTCATCCAGTGGTTCTTTAGATATCTTGTCCATGGACAAACAAACAAACAAGCAAAACTGATACCTCCGCCTTCACTAAGGCTGAAGTAATAATGAAATCATTGTTATTATTGTTTGTGTTGTCACCACATTTCCTGAGAATTGTATGCAGTCTAAGATACCTTTAAACCTTCCAGGCCCTGTTCCCCCCCCCCCCACCATTTTGGCCAGTGGTTTTATGTTGAAGGTAGTTTCTTTGTCTTGTACATTTTACATGCTCGCATGCGCACCCACTTTTCATTTAACATCTACTTTAACGTGCCTATGTGAGTCAGGTGGAATTTGTTGAGGCAGATTTTCTACAGCTGGATACCGTTCACATCACCAACCCTCAACTGTTTCCAAGTAATGTAATATCTCCACTGACTAGACATTTTCATGAAAGATTAGAAACACACCTTTCTTGACGGTGACATTCGTTTACAACTGTCACATGAAGTAAGGAGACATACACGTGTACATATACCTATATATTCAACAGGCATCTTTCAGTTTTCGTCTATTTGATTCATTCCCGGCTTTGGTTGACCTTGACCCAGAGATATAGTAGAAGAGATAGAATACACTTGCCCAAGATGCTTGTACAGTAGTACTGAACCTAAGATTACATGGTTGGAAAGCAAACTGCTTAGCTACAAAACCACGCTTGCACCCATATATGTTGGAAGTAGTTTCTGTGTCCAGGACATTTTATAAAAGAAAATACACGCAAGAAGGGTGCAGACGTGGCTGTGCAGTAAGGAGCTTGTTTCCTGACCATATGGCTCTGGGTTCAGTCCCACTGGGTGGCACCTTGGGCAAATGTCTTCTACTATAACTTCAGGCCGATCAAAGTCTTGTGAGGGGATTTGGTAGACGGAAACTGAAAGAAGCCTGTTGTGTGTGTATGAGTGTGTGTATACACACACATACACGAGGGGCTACTGAAAAGTTCCTGGCTCTATGGACATTGCGAAAGGCCTGGTTGGAGTCCCAACTTTCTGAGTTCTTTCACAGGACACACATATGTGTGCACACACACACACACACACACACACACACTCCTTACTTCACAACAAAGTGTTGGATGTTGATCCCCCTGCATGGCATCTTAGACAAATGTCCTTGTAGCTTCAGGTAGAGATGTACAAACATGGAGAGGTGAACATAAACAATGATATATAATTGCATGTATAAATTGATATATATATATATATATATTCTATGTGCAAGTGATTTTGCTTTATTATGTATGAATCGATATTTTTACAGTCAAATAATAATAGTGAATACATATTTATATTTAGATAAAGCAAGCATATCATGCTGATGTAAGCATTATGAAAGGACATAACTGTAATTCATATAGATTGAATTAAGATTTTCACTTCAGTAAAGTCATATTGATTAGAAAACGTTGCATGTGTGTGTGTATGTATATATATATATATATATATATATATATATATGTCAGTAAATAGTGGGGTTGTGTTTATATATATATATATATATATATATATATATATATATATAAATGCATGTATGATTGGTTTCCCCACGACTGCCACCTACCAGATTCACTCACAAGGCATTGATTAGCCCAGGGTTATAAGTGGAAGACACATACCCAAGGTACCATGCAGTGGAATTGAAACTACATGGTTGAAAAGCAAGTTTCTTAACCAAACAGCATGCATGTAAAAAATTTTGGACTCAAGTACTTTGCAAGCATATTCTTGTATATTGAGGAAGTTATGAGATCACTTGGCTAATGTCTGAGAAAAGTCAGCCTCTTAAATAGAGCTTAATGCCAATGTAACTGATATAGTTAAGCACTGGCAGCTTAAAACCCTCTAGAGGCTTTGGAGACATAAGCAGGCTTGGTAGACTAATGTACAAAATGTGTTGTGGTATTTTGTTACTACCCTTTACATAGTGTGTTCAAAAGCCATTCGAGGTCAACTACACCTTTTGTTCTTAGAAGGGTTGATAAAATAAGCACCAGTCCAAGTTCTGAGTGTTGATTTAACTGACTTTTCCCTGCAGGTTTTACATTCGAGAGACCTGTGACACTTACGACATTTTAAAACCACTTGTTCACTTTGACCGTTGTCCCGAACCATAGCAATATAGGTGGCGAAGAATTGTCATTCTAATGGCTTGCATTGCTGTGTTCTGTTGGTCGTTCAGACTTGAAAGATGTCTGTAAAAGGGAAAAAATTTGAAATGCATTGTGGTGGTGGTGAGGTGTCAACAAACTTTTCTCAGAATGTTATTAAGAAATTGGTTTGTGGTACGAAGGTGTACCTACTTCGAGCAGTGCCAGAAATAGCATTTTCTGAAGAGAGAGAGAGAAGCTAGTGGCAGTTAGGGTTCTTACTCAATTCACTAAATACTATTCAGTGCACATGCGATGGTTCCTATAGTTAAGGTGTTTCTTTTTCTATTTTTTAAACATTTCATATTCATTATTTAGATGGATGTTGTGGTGTGAGGTTTCATTACCTTGTATGTTGTAACGCACACCAAGCACATGATTGCTGATGGAAAGCTAAAATCTTGCATTGCCAACGCTTTCATCTGTTAGCTGTTGATTGTGTATCACATTGGAAGGGATAATGAGAGGGCTGGCTGTCTGATTGGCTGATCTGATAGTAATTTCTGTTTCCTTAACTTCCACATTTTATTTTATCTATTTCTTTTTATATTATCAGTATCTTGCCTTTTATCTTTTACTTGCTTCTGTCATTAGACTGTGGCCATGCTGGGGTACTGCCTCGAGGAATTTTTAATTGAATGAATTGACCCTGGTACTTATTCTTTCAGTTTCTGTTGTCAAACTGCTTAGTCACAGGGGCATAAAAACACCAACAACAGTTGTCAACACACGCGCTCTCACACACACACGCGCACACACACACACACACACACACACACACACATGATGGGCTTCTTTCAGTTTCTGTCTACCAAATCCATTCACAAGGTTTCGGTCCTCCTGAGGATATAGTAGAAGACATTTGTCCAAGGTGTCAGCGCAGTGGGACTGAACCTGGAACCATGTGATTGAGAAGCAAACTTCTTATCACACAGCCATTCTTATGTCTATAGAGAGGGTGATGGATAGCACAAACAGTGCATGTCCAATGACGTGCATTGTGTTATTTGAAAGATGTCACTTTATGTTCAAATTTCAGTGCAGTCAACTCGTACATTCTGCATTAAATATGATTTTGTGAGTAATTAATCTTGGTGACTTATTTTGAAATGTGCTAAATATCCAGAGCTATTAAAATATGTTAATTATCCAGTTCACTCCATCCGCATGGTGATTCTCTTATGATTTCTACAGCAAGTGCAAGGAAGTCTGCTCTATGCGGAGGAGGTTTAATAAGACTGAAACATGTCTGGAGTTGTCTTCTGTACTTGGTGAGCTGATCAAATTAATACCAGTCACCGATGTAATGTTTTTTTCTGCACTCATTGATAATTAGATAGTTATGTGCTCATTACATTAATTTTTGTAACACTAATTTAACTATTCTCTCTTGTGTACATTGAGCAGATAACTACCAGTTTATTTGTTTATAAACTATGAAGTACATCCCAGTTTAGTCACAATTGACAGACATCATAATTCAACAGAGGAGGGGAAACTGTTTTACTCATTAAGTTAATGAGCTAATTTTATGTAATCCACAGCATTTCGATAAGGTTCACCAGCAGAATTTATTTTGCATTTAATTACCATATTTCTGGAAAACAAATCACCATAGTACTTGGGTAGAAATTCAAACATCGTCCATTATCTTTCCAAATCCTGCTGTATTTTACATGCAATTTTTGGCCCTTCAAAGTTGTTTTGCTGCATGAATCGACCTACCATTTTTGATGGTAAATTTTGGTCTGGTCTGCTCTGAAAAATTCGACTTGTATGCTGGGAAATACTGAATTTTCATCACTTCATTACTCAGTAGCAGAAGTAGATCTTGGAGCAAGAGAGAGATCTGCAATAATTAAGTATATTTGTCTTTTCTTCACACACACCACACACACAAACAAACATTACCAAGTGATGAATGAAGTAGTGGCAGACGTATATAATTCATGTTAGAAAAACTGTGAACAGACATGACTGTGTGGTTAAGAAGCTTGTTTGCCAACCATGTGGTCTTGGGTTCAGACCAAAGCCTTGTGAATGGATTTGGTAGAGGGAAACTGAAAGAAGATTCTCATATACATATGCATGTATATATATTTATTTCTTTGTCTCCCACCTCTGCTTCACAATCAGTGATGGTTTGTTTACATCCCTAACCTAGCAGTTTGGCTACAGTGACTGATGCAATGACTAAACCCTTCCAGAGGGTGCCCCGTTATTGTTGTTGTTGTACTCCATTGACTGAAGTAAAAGATGAAAGAAAAGCACCAGAACCTGATTGGGTCTTGCATATAATTGAGGGAATTGAAGAATTTTGGTCAACCAAGATGATCTGTGCAACTAATAGGTGTTTAGAAAATTCCAACAATGAGCAAATGTGGCAACTCCAATATGATCAATTAATTATTTGAAAATTGGAAAATATAATTGAAAATGCAGTAGAGGAATCGATCTTGTCTTTCAGCCATTTAATGTAAGAAGCATGCTTGTTTTGGCACTATCAGACCTTCGTAGTGAAATATATTCAATCTGTTGGCAAGTTTCAGATAAATAGAGGGAGTGAGTGTATTAAAGCTGATTATAAATATTAACAATGTAGCTGATAGCTGACAGTGAAAAAACAAAATGTACCTCAGGGCATAATCTTAGTTAATCTAAGTTTTTATTTCATTTTTTTTTTTTTTTTAGCTCACTGCATTAATTGTGTGTGTGTGTGTGTGTGTGTGTGTGTGTGAATATATATATATATATATATATATATATATGAATTAATACATATATGTATGCGTGTATAAACATGTATGTGTGTGGATGTGGATGTATATATGTACGTTTGCATATACGCGCGCGCGTGTGTGTGCAAGCATGGTTGTGTGGTTATCGTTTCTTTTTAACTGCATGGTCTTGGGTTCGGTGCCACTGTGTGGAAGCTCTTCTACAATAGCCCTGGCCTGACCAAAGACTTGCAAAAGGATTTGATCAGCAGAAACTGAAAGAAGCCATCATTTTATATACATGTATATGTATGCATATGTTTTGTTAGTATGTGTATAGTATACATTTTGTCTTAACATCGCTTGGAAGACGGATGGTAAACGATGATGATGATGTCATGAAAGCAGTGTCATTTTTTACTCGTATTCTACGAGAACATGTCTGGCCATAGAAAATTATTACTTTGCTTGTAAATGGGTGAGGTTGGCAATAAAAGGGCATCCAGCTGTAGAAAACCTGCAATAAACTCAGTCTGACCCATGCAAGCATGGAGAAGTGAACATTAAAATATTGATAATGATAATGTATACATATGTAAATGACTTACATTTGTTATTCCGTTCCTGTACAAGTTGGATGAACATATATATATATATATATATATATATATATATATATATACTAAAGCTTCGTTTTAAAGCTGGATGCCTTTCCTGTCACTAAACCTTATCTGCTTTTCAAGTAATAGATTTTTAAAATTCTATTTGTGTTAGAATGTGCAGAGCTATGGAACAACTTGATAGCAGGGTGTGTCAAGAAATATATTGTATTTTGTGCAATACTTTTCATGTGAAGAGATGGAATGTAGAACTCCCTCACTCCAAGCACTCATCTTTGCATACATGTGTATGTGTGTGTAGACATGTCTGTGCATTTAAGAAATTTGTTTTCTGTCTGCCTCCAGGTTCAATTCCACAGTGTGGTACCTTGGGTAAATGCCTTCTATTACTGCCCTCGGTCTTCCTAAGTCTTGTGAGTGGATTTGGCAGACAGGAACTGAAAGAAGCCCATAGTGTGTGTGTGTGTGTGTGTGTTTGCATAGATCGTCATTTCTAAATATTGTGAACTACAAGTGGTTATATCACTTTTGTGAGCAAACTGTGTGTATATATATATATATATATATGCATGTATATCTATATGTGTATGTGAGTATACATATGTACAGATCAATACATACACCATGCATCTGTGTGTGTGTGTGTGTGTGTGTGTGTGTGTGTGTGTGTATAGTGTATACTTAATGCAAATCTTAAAATGTATTTTTACCTTCATTTATCATTGTCATTTGGTTGTGTAAGATTAAAACTGTATTTTGTTGATGAATTTCAAAATTGCTTTTAAAGAAATGGGCATTTTGGTGAATTAATTATTTTCTCATGGCCAAACATGCTTTTGCAGAATATTGGAAACGAATGTATGACAGTATACCCATTTACAACTTTTAGGTATGGACAAGGAGGCACAAACTCTCTCTCTCTCTCTCTCATTCACACACACATGTACATACATATATGATGGCCTTCTTTCAGTTTCCATCTACCAAATTCACTCATAAGGCTTTAGTCAGTTCAGAGCTATAATAGAAGACACTTGCCTAAGTTCTGTGTGTGTGTGTGTGTGTGTATGGACACATACATGCTGATCTAAAAAATGTTTTGCTCTGCATTTATTTGTTTAGAAGGTGAAGGAATTGGTGATGGAGAAAGTAAAATATAATTTTTTTTAAAAACTGAAAACAAGGCTCAGGGTATTGTCCCTAGGAGTAATTCTAGTTGGAAGCAATTTTATGTGTTATCTTTACTTCCTTTGGTTTTTATTCCTAAGGATTAGAAAGGGGATAGTTTTGAGCTAATGATGCACCGAGCGTTTTGGTGTTGGCTTTTGTTAATTTTTTTTCTTTTTTGGTCTTGTTCTTTTGGTTTTCTTCTTGCATGCTGGTTGCCACTGAGAATAAAGGTCAGAAATGACAAGTCTAGATATGTTGGACAGCTTTAGTTCATGGTCTCTTTTTTTCATTTTTTTCAACCAGCTGCACTGGGGATGGGAGATGTTGAGCTTGGGCTAGGCTGTTTGCTCATACAGTAACCTGCTTCCTTGTTAAAGCTAAATTAAGCTCTCTCTGTATTATCTACATTACTCCACCACCACCCTTTTTTTTAGATGTATATGTGTGTGTGTGTGTGTGTATATATATATATATATATATATATATAATAATAATACAAATAATATATATATAGTGTGTTCAAACATTGATCATGTAGGAATTCAAACTGAGAATCATATTCCTAGCTTACCTTGTTTTATCATTTCATGCCTAGAGATGTGATACTTGTTTTCCAGGATGTGTGTTGCTATTGGAAACAATAAATATTAATACTTTGAAACTTACATCCATCAGAGATTACCTTACCTAGTACCCAATAGCAAAGAGATTTGTCTATAATAGGTGAAGCCATACAATTAAAACTAATACTATATTTTGGTAGAGTGGTAGAGCTTAGACATTGGTAGATTTTTGACAAACCAAAAGCAACTTCTTTATCTGACATAAACAACCTTTTTTGAGAAGCAGGCGACATGAGACATGGCTCATCATCTGGCAGGTTGTACTATTATATATATATATATATATATATATATATATATATATATATATATATATATATATATATATATATATATAGTGGGGTTGTGTTAACCGCACGTGGAGAAATAATAGGAAAATGAAAAATAATAAGGCAGTATGCTAAACTGGAAGCATATTTTAATAAAGATTTCTCTATTCGGCTTTCATTGCGAAGCAAATTTTGAAGAAGAGGGAGAATGAAAATGTTTTTTACAAAGAAGTACAAAATGAAGAAAATAATATATAAAAAAAATAATATATAAAAAAATAAACATACCAATACATTATATTGTCTTTGAGCTTTTGAAGTTCAATGGTAATTCATGTATATAATGGTTGGAAAAATAAGGATGCATGAGAATTGAGAGTTGTGTTAGGTTTTAAAAAAGGGTTAAAAGTTTGTGTAAGGGGAGACAAATGTTTTTAGTTGGAATTTCTCTATGAAAAGATTCTCCTTGTTCATAACTCCAACTAAAAACATTTGTCTCCCCTTACACACACTTCCTGTTTTGACACCACACTTCCTGCTTAACACAAACTTTTAAACCTGACACAACTCTCAATTCTCATGCATCCTTATTTTTCCAACCATTATATACATGAACTACCATTGAACTTCAAAAGCTCAAAGACAATATAATGTATTGGTATAGTTATTTTTTAATATATTATTTTCTTCATTTTGTACTTCTGTGTAAAAAAAACATTTTCATTCTCCCTCTTCTTGAAAATTTGCTTCAAAATGAAAGCCGGTTAGAGAAATCTTTATTAAAATATGCTTCCAGTTTAGCATTCTGCCTTATTATTTTTCATTTTCCTATATATATATATATATATATATATATATATTTAATAAAGAGAATGAATGAGAGAAAGAGAGCCTGCCTTATGTCGACCCAATAGAGGGACCAGCTATCCGAGTTGATAGCACCAGGGTAGATAAAGCAATTAAGAGTATGAAGACCGGGAAAGCCCCCGGCCCATCAGGAATCACTGCAGAGATGCTCAAAATATCTGGCAGTGTTGGCTATAGCCTAGTCACCCGTATTACGAACCAGGTGATACACGAAGGAGTCATACCCTATGACTGGTGTAGCAGCATCATAGTCAACTGCTACAAAGGTAAAGGGGACGCTTTAGATACAAATAATTACAGAGGCATCAAGCTGTTAGATCAGGTTATGAAAGTTACAGAGAGGGTCATAGCCCAACTAATTAGGGAGCGAATCAATTTAGATGAGATGCAGTTTGGGTTCGTGCCAGGTAAAAGCACTACTGATGCCTTATTTCTAGTGAGACAGTTGCAGGAGAAATACCTAGCTAAGGATAAACCTCTGTACCTGGCTTTCGTTGACATGGAGAAAGCCTTTGACAGGGTCCCCCGATCCCTTATCTGGTGGTCAATGAGGAAACTTGGGATAGAAGAATGGTTAGTGAGAGCTGTGCGAGCCATGTACAGAGATGCTGCCAGTAAGGTGAGGGTTGGAAATGAGTACAGCAATGAATTCCGGGTAGAGGTAGGGGTCCACCAAGGTTCCGTCCTCAGCCCCCTATTATTTACCATAGTCCTCCAGGCAATCACAGAGGAGTTCAAGACAGGCTGCCCCTGGGAGCTCCTCTATGCTGATGACCTTGCCCTAATTGCGGAGTCACTATCAGAACTAGAGGAGAAGTTTCAGGTGTGGAAGCAAGGTCTAGAATTGAAGGGCCTTAGAGTCAACCTAGCTAAAACCAAAATCCTAATAAGTAGGAAGGTAGATAAAACACAAACCCCTTCAGGTAGATGGCCCTGCTCAGTATGTAGAAAAGGAGTAGGTAGTAACTCTATAAGATGTACCCGGTGCAAGCTATGGACACATAAGAGGTGCAGCAACATCAAAGGCAGGTTAACTAGCAAGTTAGTTTTTGTTTGTGGCAGATGTTCAGGTGCAATAAAGACTGCAAACAAACAGGAAACAACTTCTATCTCATTCCAGGGTGAAAAACTAGAGGTAGTCGATAGCTTCCGCTATCTGGGCGACCAAGTTAGTAGTGGGGGTGGGTGCGCTGAAAGTGTAGCTGCTAGAATAAGAATAGCCTGGGCAAAGTTTAGAGAGCTCTTACCCCTGCTGGCGACAAAGGGACTCTCACTCAGAGTAAAAGGCAGACTGTATGACGCATGCGTACGAACAACCATGCTACATGGCAGTGAAACATGGGCTGTAACTGCTGAGGACATACGTAAGCTCGCAAGGAATGAAGCCAGTATGCTCCGTTGGATGTGTAATGTCAATGTGAATACCCGTCAGAGTGTAAGTATCTTGAGAGAAAAGCTGAACATTAGAAGCATCAGTTGTGGCGTGCAAGAGAGACGATTGCGCTGGTATGGACATGTGGTGAGAATGGAGGAGGATAGCTGCGTGAAAAAGTGCCACACCCTAACAGTTGAGGGAACCCGTGGAAGAGGTAGGCCCAGGAAGACCTGGGCTGAGGTGGTGAGGCAAGACCTTCGTACATTGGGCCTCACTGAGGCGATGACTACGGACCGAGACCTTTGGAAATGGGCTGTGCGTGAGAAGACCCGGCAAGCCAAGTAAGATCGTTGCCAGTGCCCCTGGACTGGTTCTTATGCGGGTGGCACATGAGATGCACCATTTTGAGCGTGGCCGTTGCCAGTACCGCCTGACTGGCTCCTGTAGGATTTTCGAGCGAGATCGTTGCCAGTGCCCCTGGACTGGCTTGTGCGGGTGGCACATAAAAGACACCATTTCGAGCGTGGCCGTTTTCGTGCGGGTGACACGTAAAAGCACCCACTACACTCTCTGAGTGGTTGGCGTTAGGAAGGGCATCCAGCTGTAGAAACTCTGCCAAATCAGACTGGAGCCTGGTGTTGCCATCCGGTTTCACCAGTCCTCAGTCAAATCGTCCAACCCATGCTAGCATGGAAAGCGGACGTTAAACGATGATGATGATGATGATGATGATGATGACATATAAAACCAATTCAAACTAGTTTTTCATTAAGTTTGCCATTCGGAAAGTCTCATGGGGACACAGGTTGCCCATGATTTGTGTGTGTATTTTTTTCCCCATCTACTAGAAATAACAGCCAAATCACCTGCATATCACACCCTTATCTTGAAATAAAATGGATTGCATAAAATAATTTCATGTCCATTCTAATAGTCAATAGACTGATCTCAAGGCATTCCAACCGAGACCAACACATCTTTTTTTATTTTCCAGAATACTCTGTTATTCAGTGTGTCCTTTTTTAAAAATAGTGTGGTTAATCTGGATTTGGCTGTTATGTCTAGGAAGTCAAGCAACAACATTGACTGGTCTGGATTTTTGTTTTTGTTGAATAGATATCTTATTCAGTGGGTTCCCAATAGATTTTCTATTAATCTGATCTCTTTTTGCTGTTGTTACTGCATGGCCTTAGATCACTGCTGATGGAGCACCCCTTCTTGAGAATACAAATATATCATTGAAGGACCAGATGCAACAAGACATACATATGTCTTGTTAGAATAATGCATGCTATAGTCATTGAGCTGTGGCCCATGGTGAGTAACATAACTCTACTTGACAGGTTCTGATATTACATCAAGACCTTGATTGCAATAGACTCTAGTGAAACTCAATTTTTGCCTTTCAAGTAGTTATATTACTCACTATGGGCCATAGCTCAATGACTATAGCATGCATTATTCCAACAAGTCGGTTCTCATCAAGTTCCAAAGACATTCTAGTTGTGACCATGCCATCAGAAAGTACATTTTCCAATGCATCCTTCTATATTTAAGGCTGTAGGTTATGAATGAGAAAAAGATTTGGTTGAAGTTTATAGTTGGTAGTATGGCTACATAGAAGCTTCTTTTGTTGACTCAAGATAATCTTGAGTTGGTTTATCTGATGGCAGTTGTGACCAACAAGGAAATAACTCACTGACTAACACATCTACATAGTACTAAGGTTTATTTATTTTATTATTTGCTCAACTGTTGCTTGGTTGGGCTGCCTATAAGCAGTGTTGTATCATTATAGAGTGAGGATACACAAATTGGCAATAGTCGTAGCTCTCAGTGGTATAGTCATTTTGTTTTTTGTTGGTTAATGCCCCAGAGAAAAAAGAATTGAAGACCTCAGAATTTCACTTTTCCTTATGTATAATTTCTTGCTTTGTGTGTCATTAAGATTTAAGATCTTTTTATCACACCCATAACTGCCACCTATGTCTCAGGAATAAATATTAAGGTTAGCTGGATTTGAACTAAGAAATTTAGGCCTCAAATTCTGCCTCTGTTAGATAAGTAAGAAGCTATTCTGGGATTTTTACCCTTTTTATGTAATGTCTTATCTTGCACAGCAAGATTTGAAGGTCATAAGTGAAGATGCTGCCTGCAAAGTTGGTGATTTAGTTTAATTTTTCTTTTCTTTTCTTTTAAATTTCATATTGCCTGAAGAGAGAGAGAGAGAGGGTTGGATGAGGCAGCTTACATGTCATGCAAGCTCGTTTCATTTTTCTGTACAAATATACAGCCTTGAGACTATTGTAAGAAATCGATAATTCAGAATAATTTGAAAGGGTTAAATTCATTGACGGTGACACAGTGTTATGTACAGTTTAGACTAGACTAATTCACCAGATATGATAATAACTATTACGTGTGTGCTTGCCAGCAGTTTTGTGATCTTGAAAGAACTTCAAAAGTGACTGCTCTATTTCTCTTGCCAAAAAAAGAATAAAAGAAAAAAAAAATATTATTTCAAACAGTAATTGTTCTTTTTAAAGCTGACATACTTACTGATGCATTTGACTGCCTGTAGAGGTTAGCTACTACCATTATTAGAATGTTTATTTTCTCTTCAGTTCTGTTGCTGACAGCGTGCGTTTTCATGTATGTACTTATTACTTTTGTTTGTTGGTTTATGCCTCCTTTTCCGGCTTAATTTTTTCAGAGTGGTGGATGTGATTAATATTGTCTTTGTTGTTGTTGTATTTAAGATTTTTCTTACCTCTCCTTAGTTACATGGTTTTGTTAATGCCAAATAGATAAAGATCATTTATCTTTCTTTTTGATGTGTTTGGTATTCATATATCTTCCTCTGTCCACCACCTTCGTTTTGTTTAATGCATTTTAGATAAGAAACAAGAGCTTATTGTTTGGAGTTATGTCCAGTTTATCATTGGGTGACTGGCTGGTGCATTGTAATTTTTATTTCTGTTTGTTGTCTGGCCAAAGTGTGGTTGGTAACTTTATTAGTTGTGTCATAGTTCTTCAGATATGTATGAACCATGAAAATCTGTGCTATGGAAACTGGGATAAACTCATGAGCACATCACTTTATTATACTATGTACACCTCCCAGGGGCAGGCAATGTACTCTGGATATACAAGGCTTAAGACCTTCCACCTTTTACCGCTTCTGCCCTCATTAATACTAGAAAAAAATGTTCCATTGGTCTTTAGAGTTTTCTTGTGTAATTCGGGTAGTACATGCTGTTGCTATTATGCAAAAGCGTCTAAGTCCAAAACATTGCATTTCAGAAAACGAAAAAGTAGTTTTACCATTCCATTTCTTATTACATTAGCAACAGTTTCAGTTTAACAATAATACTTTATTGGGTGCATAAAATGCGTAACTCTACATTATGTATGATATTTTCAGTCAGAAATATTTTCGCAAAACTGTCATATGTAGGACTTACGACACTTTAAAAAAATGCTAAACCGTTGTACTAGACTTTGACAATTTTCATCAGAAACAAGCTAGAGATATGATAGACCAAAAGAACCAGCTATTGCAAGCAAAAATAAATACAGAAAAAAAAACAAAAAAAAACGCATTTGGCCAAGATTTGGACATACGACAGTTTAACAAAATAGCAACGATGTAATAATTCTACATCTAAGTCATCTAGATATCATATCACATTATCTGGTCCTGTTTTCCCTGCCACAAACTCTCGTTCCTCCTATCTTGGAATGAGTGAGTGATAGAGATAGTGAGAGATGTTTGTTTATCTATTGTCTGTTTCATGTTACAACATGAAGAAGCAATTTATATTTTAAATTCATTACTGATCCAAAGTAGTGGTGACCTTAATTCTGAAGTTGACTCTTCTTTGTAGTTAACTCTTTAGCACTTAAACTGGCCATACCAGGCCCAAATATTCTACATGTTTCAAGTGCAAACTGACCAAATTCAACCTTTCACACCAACCATGCAGTGTCATTCTAAAAAAATATATTATCACATCATTGAAATCTAGAAGCAGTAAGATAATGCATGATTAATTCAAGTAAATTTGAATAAATAAATAAGCATTATGCTTAACAGAATAGTCTGAATGCTAAAGGGTTAAATCATTGGGGAAATATAAAGAATTATTAGTATAAGTGTGCCCATAATCCAATGTAACCAACTTTTAGAAAGACATGGCTGGTGTATAAAGATTTTTAGTAATACAGGCAACTACTTAAGGGATGCTTTGTTTTCTTTGTTTGTTCTCTCGTAATAAAAGTGAAATAGCTGTTGATGTTTTGTTATATTTTTGATTAATTTCCCCTCTACCTGTGGTGGAAATGTTTGATTCGTCTGAGTTTATGTGGCCACAGTTTTTCTCCCAAGTAGTGCATGCTCAGTGCCACATGAAAAGATTACACTGTTAGTAGCACTTTTTGAAACCAAACTGCTGAAAATGAAAGTTTGCAATTTGAATATGAACACTTTAAAATGTATCATTTTGTAACAGAGTAATACAAACTTTCATTGTAATTTTGTTGGGAAGTTTTTTGTTAACCTATATTCCTAACAGCTTTTTTTCTTTGTTTGTTGTTGTTTATTTATTGATTTCAGACATTGGACTTCCTTAACTCAGTAAACAATGGCCTTAAGATTTTTAGTTGATCTCCTCCATCGTACCTTTCTATACAAAAACTGGGTATTGCACCAATAACTTTAAAGCACACACACAAGCAGTCACTCTAAGGCTATGGTAGACATTTGTTTAAGGGACTGTTTGATGGTATTGAACTTCGAACCAGATGGTTATAAAACAAACATAACTACACAGTCATGCATACGTGTGTGTGTGTGTAGGATACACTGCTCTCTCTCTCTCTCTCTCCCCCTCTCACACACACAAAGTTAATTCATTAAATCCCTCTGAATTCATGCTTTCAAAATCTGTTGATGCATATTTATTTCATTAGAAATATGACAAGTATTAAATGGGCTGTGTGTGTGTGCATGTGCATACATTTCCTTGTGTGTGACAGTTTTGGCTGTGAGCAAACATGTTCCAATTCGAAAGCATAAAAGGGATGTCAACGACTTCATAAAAGTCACATGCTTTTGTTTTTATCTTCTCCCCCCCCCCCTCTCTGTTGTCATAAAAAAAAAAACAGTTTCAGTTCAGGTAGGTGGGATTTTGGTGGGTATGAAATGCAGTGGAATTAGATTCCTCTCAATGTTACTCTTCAAAGCTCTGCCTCAGTCCATCTAGTGTGTTATCATAGAACACTCCTGAAATAGAACTTGGCTGTTGCCATCACTACCACCCCCACCACCATGGAAGCTTGCTTTGACATTTCACCAAAATGTAATCTGTAAACTATGTGCGCAACCTGCTTTGCTTCTAGGTCAGATCTCATATGAGGAAACTGAAAGTTGGTTGAATAGCAAACTGTGGCCAGAGAGAGAGGGGGATGTAGAGAAAGAAGGGTGGGTGTGGTCATATGACCTAAAATTTATATTGTACTCATAATCAGAATTTTATATAATGCCTCTCTTTATTTCATTTTTATTTTGTTTTTCTGTAATTGTTTTTTTTCCTTTTATCTTTGCTTTTAGTGAAAATATTTCAGTTATTTTTTTATCACACCACTCTAAAATAGACTTTACTCCGATTACTCTTTAAACTGTTGAGCACTCTGCTGCTGCTGCTTGTTCTCCACTGGTCCATGTTTCAGTTGCTATGATACTGTGATACCAAATTACGTGGAAGAATTAGAATTGGAGTAATGTAATACTAGTATTTTAACCTTAGGTCAGCCAGGAGTGAGCAGATCTATGATCAAATAGCATTCCATTATGACCATCTTATCTCTTCATTTATTTGTTTATTTCTATAATACAATCTTCTGAGACTTTCCCTTTCTAAAGATGGTACCCTCTGACTTGAGAGAAGTTCAGCTGCTTTTCCGAGTAGGTTAAGCAATTATTTAAACAAAAGTTTGCTTGTTTACTTATAGATGCCATTGTTGTGGTTATTTAACCACAGGTTAGGCCTGATTCAGCAGATCTATGATCAAATGCATCTTTTATTTAGACATCATCATCTTGTGTGTTCTTTTGTAAGACAGCCTGTAATTTGAGGGAGATTTTGCTGCTATTTTTAGCAGGCCACCCATATAGACTTGTCTCATTAACCCTCCTCACAATTATACATTTAGATACATAATTATTTTTAGTGGATCTCTTGAAGCAAAAAAAAACAACTAGCTATGTCAATGACTTAATTTTTTTTTTTTTAACATTTGTACAGAAAGTTCATTTTGAAAATAGCTTTATTGAAACTAGTTTACCCAATTCACATTTAATTACTTTCTCTTTGATTTTGGTGGTTGTTACTTTTTAAAAAATTGCCTAATTTTTTTTTTTTTTTGTATTTAAAAAAAAAAACATTTTTAGTTGTCTGCTCTTTTCTGCAAGGAATTTGCTCTTACATTTTTCATCTTCTCTTGCTTAAATTAACAAGGATTACATTCCTGGCTACATGGTTTCAGGTTCAGCCTCATTGCATTGCACTTTGGATGAATGTTACCTACTGTAGCCTCAGGCTGGCCCAAAGCCTTGTGAGCAGATTTGGTTGGCAGATACTGAAAGACACCCTAATATCTATGAGTGTGTGTGTGTGTGTGTGTGTGTGTGTGTGTGTGTGTGTGTGCGCGCGCGCGCTTATGTCTCCTTATCTTGACATTTGCATGTTTGTTGTAAATGAATGTCATTCATTTCCGGTATTCTGTGAAAACATGACTTGGCCATTGGGAGATAAAGGGTTACAACAGGAAGGGCGTCTGGTTGTAGAAAATCTGTATCCATAGACTCCATCTAACCCATATGAGCACAGCAAAGTAGATGCTAGAACTATGATGATATTATGTATGTACATAATAGAGTATAAAGAAAAATAGATTTCCTATATATTGCTTTAAAGGAACTGACAAATCATCATTGTTTTTATATGCTAGTTCAAAATGCTTGTATCGTAAATTCTATTAACTTGTATATTTCCATGTTGCTGCAGTCTGTTACCTGGTGTGTACCTTTCACTTGAAGTTTGCTTATGCAAAATCTCTACTGTTCTGATGAATATTTAAAGAGCAGATGACTGGAGTGAAATATATTTTTTAAGTTTCATAAATTAATGAGATTTCTTGCTGTGCAGGAAATATTGTTTCAAGATAGAAGGATTGTTAAAGCAGGTGTTTTAATATATGAACTGATGTCCATTTATGTCTAGTTTTGATGTCTTAGTTGTGTATTTTGTCTTACATCTAGATTGATCTACACTTGTGTCTTGTCTGTAAGAAAGTTCTCTGTTGCAATGCCATCATGAAACTTGAACGCTTTAAATAATTATTTCTTCCTTATATATCTATAAGTTTTTTGCTAACATTATCTTCTGATACTTTAATCTGGAAAATTTGAGAATATTTACCCAAATTGTTGCTAATCCACTTATTTCATTTTTACTTATTTGTTTGTTATAATGTCATTTCTTAATTGTAAGTGCTATTGTTTTGCTTTCTTTTATTATTATTATTTTTTGTTTGTTTGTTATTGCTGTCTAGTGATGACTAAGTAAGAAAGATGGGAAGCTTTATAGCAGTTTGTATTGCATGCCTTTTCCTTTAAATTCCACCATGGTTAATAATATCTTCTTCAATAATAGATTGCTCATATGGGGAGTAAAATGACCTAGCAATCAATGCACCCTGCACTCTCTTCTTCACCCACCCGCTGCCTCCCAAATATATTTTTTCAAAAGTAGGATTACCTCGAAGCATTAGGAAAAAGACTAAAAAGGAATCCTTGTTATGCAATTGCGATTATATTGCCAGTGGTATTTTGTATGATTAGTACATAGACTGTTTACTAATCAATAGCACTGTCATTGATTTGTATGACTAACACAAGTAGCATGTCACAAGTGAATACAGATAGGGTGATGGTAGGTGTGGCTGACTTATTAATCATCAGACAGTTTAGTTACCTCAGTGTGTTGTTAAAAGGAAGAAATGTTGGTTTCAGGTGAGAGAACCCTTTGATGAATGTACAAACTCAGACTCTCACTGGTGCAGGGCCTTAGTGAATTCTTCTAGTGGTCACTTGAAATTTCTCTGTATGTAATTTAACTTCGAACTTCGTTCATCTCTTTGTGGTTTTAATATTGGTTTCAAATTTTGGTGCCAAAAGGCTGGCAATTTTGGAGAAGGGAGCTAGTCAGGTACACCAACTCCAGTGCTCAACTGGTACTTATTTTATTAACCCCAAACAAAGATGAAAGGCGAAGTTGACTTCAGTGGAATTTGAACTCGGGACATAAAATGAAAGTGTTTTGTTTGTCTAGTGTGCTAATGGTTCTGCCAGCTCGCCAATGCCTTTATGGTTTTATTATTTTGCTTTTGTGTTGTTGGCTTAACCTTTTCTTTTTCTTTTATGGCTTGTTGCTGTTGCTAAACTAACTAGTTTGTTAACTTTGGTGTTTAGTAATTTGTTTTATTAACCGATTTCATTTTGACGGAAGTCTTTAGTTCTTTCACTGCTTCAGCTAATTGAGTCAATGATTACTTCTTTTGAAAATTATACGTACACTTAGCACCTAATATTTACTAGAATACATCCTCAAGCCACTGGTTACTTTGAGTTATTACTCCTAGTTTGTTTATATATCTATCTATCCATCTATCCATCTGCTTCTCCATCTCTCTCTCTCCTCTCTCTGTATTTGTTTATGTCTGTCTGTCTGTTTAACAATCTATCAATTTATACCCCCCCCCCACACACACACACACATATACATACATAGATACAAGCTCACTTTAGTACTTAACTGGTGTTGGTTTGTTGACATCCAGCAGTACAGCAAAAGACATCATTAGTGTAAGTACTGGACTTACATACAGGGGCCAATTTGTTTGACTGAACCATTCAGGGCAGTGCTCCAGCATGACCACAGTCTTGTTAATGATATTTGTTTTGAATGGTATTAATAATTCCTAGCTATCGTTTCTCCAAAAAGTAAACTTTAGTTGGATTTAAATTAATCAATACCAATTTTTCATTATTCTTTTATTTGTTTCAGTCATTTTACTGTGGCCATGCTGGAGCACTGCCTTTAGTCGAGCAAATCAACCCTAGGACTTATTCTTTGTAAGCCCTTGTACTTATTCTATCAGCCACTTTTGCCAAACCATTGAGTTATGGAGACGTAAACACACAAGCATCCATTGTCAAGTGATGTTGGGGAGGACAAACACACACACACACACACACACACACATGACGGGCTTCTTTCAGTTTCTGTCTACCAGATCCACTCAAGGCTTTGGCCAGCCTGAGGCTATAGTAGGAGACACTTGCCCAAAGTGCCACGCAGTGGGACTGAATCCGGAACCATGTGGTTGGTAAGCAAGCTACTGACCACGCAGCCACTCCTGCGCCTATTAGTTCAAACACCATGCTTCATTATCTGTTAACATTGTATTCCAGTAGTGACTTTATAGCTGCTCAAGGACATTATCTTCTGCTTGCTGTCTTTTCATCCAGGATATTTTCCAGTTGGAGTGCTCATTTCAGAGTTGGCAGAAATGGTCTCCTTTTAGAACATTATTGAGAAGCTTTTGTTGACTATGTACTTACATATTGTGGATGCCAACCACATATTGTTTGGTCACACCAATCATCTTCTATTTGAATAGGTGACAAGCACTTTAATACATATTCATAGCTGACAGTGAAACTTTTTTTCTGCTCTTTTTGTAATTATAGTAGCTTGATATTTTGTTGAATTGTTCCTTATCAGTATAGAAGAATGCTTTCTGAAAGTGCGGTTGTATATTGGCAATGAATCTTGGAGTCGTGCAAGCCAAAAAGAAAAATAACCTGTTGTCTGTTTGTTGAAAGGAATAATTGGAGCAGCGTGTGCTTCGGCTTTTTTTTTTTTTTTTTACGGCTTCAGAAAAGACGAATTGACTAATTAAGCAATTAGTGTTGTCTGCTATGACAAGAACTGGAGTAACCTGATTAAAAATAAAAGGTTGTGAATAAGAGGAGGTTAAAATGTTATGTACAGTTAGTTGGATGTTTTCAGGTAGAGGAGTATTAGTCATATACACCTCATATGTCAGCAAGTTCAAATAGATAACTTTGAGGAAAGAGTGGACATAAATGTCCACATAAAGGAAGAAAATTGAATGGGGAGATTATAAAGGATTTGAAACTAATCCTGTATGTTGAGTATATTTATTTGTGTTTCATATGTTGGAATTGAGCTGGCTAGTTTTATTGCCCCCATAACTTGAGAATGATTTCAGCTACCTCAGTGGGTTTTTTTTTTGTGTGTGTTTGTGAGTTTTGTTATCGACACAAGCTAGCTTGCTCTTTGACTTGCACACTGGGCAAAAAGGCTTAACAGTATTTCGTCCGTCTATATGTTCTGAGTTCAAATTCTGCTGAGGTTGACTTTGCCTTTCATTCTTTCAGTGAAACACTGGGGTTGATGTAGTTGACTAGTCCCCTCCCCTCAAATTTCAGGCTTTGTGTCTTTAGTAGAAAGGATTATTATTATTATTAGGCTGGTGAGTGCCAATATTGGTAGAGCATCAAATAAATTGTTTCTACAGTATTTAGTTGTGCTTACTGCTTTTTTCTTTTCAATCTTCGAGGGAAGTCAATCATACTGAGATTTTAATCAATTGTATTCGGCCTTAGAATTTGTAGCTTTGATTCCAAACATCCGTAGCCCTTGGCAAATGTTGGGAATTCTTACTGCTGAATTGTAGCTTAGGTATTATTGTGTTTGGCATTGCTGGACAAGTGAGCACTTAATTAATTTCTTTTAGAATCTTATTGGTGCTAATTTGGAGCATAAATAAAATGCTACGTATTTTTGGATTTCTTCCTCAATATGAAATCATGTTTACTATTTACCATCTTCTCATATTCTACTAATATAGTAGATAAACCTCCTTGCAGTAAAGCTGTGAGCAGGAAAGGGTGGATGCTGGTTGATGACCTTTTGATGCCTTAAGAGCAACAAGAAAATATGTATTTTCAGAACCAGACAGGTGTGCCAAATGAAATTCTTTTTACTGTGCCAACTGAGATTGATTCACCACACTAGGCTTTGAGGTCCATCACCTTTATAAATTCTTCATATTATTCTTGTTCGTGATGTGGTTGTTCTGATTTCAGGCTAAATTTAGATAGATTTTTGTTTTCTTTTTTTTTTTGTGTTCTTGGTTGTCATGCTGCAGTCAATACCCTCAGCTATTTATACCAAAATGACAAACAGTTTAACCTTACAGCCTGTGTGATAATAGTAATAAAAAAGTGTTACTTTCTACATCCATCAGTTACTGAGATTTAAGTTGCATACATAAATGTGTTCTACCTCGGTCTACCTGTGTTTGTGTGTGTGTACATAGTACTTCAGAAGATGATCTTCATATAATGTATCCATGGAAAAACAGCTTGGTGCAAAGGCCAGTAAGCTGTTACAGATATTTATGTACATCTTCGTTGACTTATCCATTTGAGAATTGGGTATGTTAAATATCAGATGCACTGCAGTACCAGTGAGGGCATTAAGTTTAACCAAATGATATAGAAGTCAACCTTTGCTTAATTATTATTTTATATACACACACACACACACACACACACACACACATACTTTTTGTTTCTGTCTATCAAATCCACTCACAAGGCTTTGGTCAGCCCTGAGCTATAGTAGAAGGCACTTGCCATATTACCATTAGCTTCTGTTTGTCAGCAGGCAATCCCATCAACACCAGTATAATACCTTAAGAACAGCGAGTTGGTTAGGTGGCAGGTGCAGTGATTAATGCAGACTTGTTCTGCATTAATCAGAAAACAAACTCCTAGTCATAATTGCCAGTTCGAATAAGTTTCTGTGTTATGGGAGAGATGTATGAACTCTGGACCCCACCCCAGCCAAGCAAAACTGATTTTCTGAGGGAAATTCCAAGCGTTTTGGATCCTGCTGAGCAAATGAGAACCTTTATTGAAATATTTTTGCTGACTTGGGCTACTTTTAGTTTCATCTGTCTTCAATGTTTATTTAACACTAATGATGATGATGGTGGCAGTGATGATGATACAGATGATGCCGTTATCATTTTGTGTCTGCTTTCCATATCAATGCTTAATTAAGTTTTACCAATGATTAAATAAATTCCTATCAATGATTACTTAAATTAATGTCTATGATTATTTAAATTTCATTTCCATTTTCTTCTTAATTTTAACTTTCCTATTTCCTATACTAATGATCTTCCATTTGTCTCCACAGGTGTCTGCTGCTTTTAATGTGTTTTCCTCACTATTTGGCTGCAAAATATGCAGTTATGGTCAAGTTGCAATTCACTTAGCAACTTCCCCCAACAATCTACCACAGCTGCTGCATCCCATCTTGATATCTCTTCAAAATCTTTGGATATACAAAAATAATCAATCATTGGATATTTTTGCTATCGGATATATATATCTATCTATCTTATCTCATCACTAAGCATATCAATAAGGACATTTCCATTCATTTTGTCTTGTGAAGGTAGGTTTACAATATTTTTCTTCTATTGTCATGTTTTTCCAAAAGGGAACTTTAACCCTTTAGCATTCACATTCTTCTGTGAAAAGCAATGCTTATTTATTCATATTGTTTTGAATTAAGAATGCATTATCTTGTAACTTTGAGATTTTTTTGAGGTAAACATTAATTTTTAGAATGATATTGTAGGGTCGGTGTGAGAGGCCAGATTTGGCCAGTTTGAACTTAAACAGGTAGAATATTTTGGCTGGATATGGCCGGTTTAAATGCTAGAGGGTTAAAGGAGTTGAAGGGAACAATGATCTATATTCTATTTTTTTATTTGCCATTATCCCATCCGAGTTCTTGCTTAATAGTGTTTTAACCCTTTTGCATTTAAACCTGCCATATCCAACCAAAATATTCTCTGCCTCCTTTATGTTTAAACAGGCCAGATCCAACTTCTTACAGCTATTTTACAATGTCATTCTAAACGAAAATAATCACATCATTGAACTCTCAAAGCTGAGAAATAATGCAAGGTTAATTCAAAACAAGGTGAATAAAAAGCATTAAATTTGACGGAATAATCTGAATGCTAAAGGGTTAAACTACTTACTGGACAATGGTCAAAGTCTTAAAATTGTGTTGCCTACACATATTACATCCTGTCCATTGGCAAGACACATTTTTTTGTTGTTAGCTGTCAATAGGTACTCTGAGGAGGGGGTTAGCTTACTGCTAGAAGCAGTGCTTGGGGTTGTATAATTGACCGACATTCCTTTGGCTTACAATTTTTTCTCTTCTTTGTTTACTCTCTCTCCCCACCCAAGTCTGTTCTGCAGCCAACAACAAGAACCACCATTCTAGTGTATTTCTCACCAGAGTTAACTGAATAACTAAATAATTCACTTTCTTTCTATTGCATATTCAATGATGTAAACAATGGACAAGAACAATATATTTGTCACATTTATCAAACTCTGATAAAAACAGACAAAAATAAAATGGTTGTAATAGATTGATGGTATGGTTGATGAAGCATCAGTGGTTTTTACTCTTAAAGTTTAATCAACTGTAGTTTCGGTGCTGACGAAAGAAATCATTTATAATTGAGGATTAATCAGTCTCTTCTATTCTACTTTTGCCGTTAGCTAAAGAAATAGCTGGCATCTTTTTTAATATCTCATAGGTTATTGACTTCCTTTGTATATATTCACTCCCCCACCAGCTTGCTCCGTGACTAATGGCAATTGTGCTGATCCAGTAAGGCAGTCTTTTTTCTCTCTTTTTTTTTCTTTTTTGTCCATTAGTTGGTGGGGAAGGCAGTACCTGTTTACTTGTTCATTACAGGGTTTCTGAGGCTGGTGAGAGGAAGGGAGTGAGGAAGGTATCCTCAAAGCAGAAACCTGGTGTAAATACTTACAGCAGAGTGGTGAATTTCACTACTTGGGTAATAGAATTAGTTTGTCACCTGGTTTAGCATCCGTGTTGGCCATAGTGGGATTTCAACTTAGAACCCAAAGGGCCAGACTTGCTTTGGATTGGTACTTCTTTATTGACTGTGAAAGGACGAAAGGCAAAGTTGATTTTGGCTGTGTTTGAACTTGGAAGAAATTTTCCAAGGTGTTCTTTCTAGCATGCTAACAACTGCCAATTTGCTGCCCAAGATCAGTTTTTTTACTCTTAAAATCTGTGAAACAAGTTTATAGTTTATGTTTGTACATGCTTGTGCTTGTTCCTTACTTCCAGCTTTATTGTACATAATTCATATTAGAACAATAATCTTTCTCACAGTAGCTGTCAGTGTTCTGTGGCCACTCGATCGAGAAACTTAATTGTTTATTTATACTAAGAGGCTTTACTTCTCTTGGCTATTTGTAAAGTAACTTTTGTAGTATTCGTTCACTTAACTATTTACCAATGTAAATGTCTTTCTAACTTTTTTGCCTTTTCTGATTTTTTTTTTTTAAATCCTTTTCATTTCTCTTGGCAAATTTTAAATGAACACTTCAGCTACCAGCAGAATTGACTGCACTTCACTGATTTGAAGGAATTGTTCCCACTCTTTCCACCAGATAATTCTGCACTTAGATGAAGGAAATGCCAACAACTAGAGACAATTCTCGATATGAAAACCCACTAATGTCATGTAATATTAATGTAATATATATCCACATCATTGTTTAATATTCTCTTTTCCATGGTTGCATGGATCAGAGGGAATTTGCTGAGGCAGTTATTCTACAACCAGATGCCCTTCCTGTTGCAAATCCTCATTTATTAACAAACAAAGTAATTTCTTTCCCCATAGCTGTATGCTTTTTATGAAAGATTGAAAACAAACAACATTGTTTGTATGATGGTGAAGTTTGTTTACAACCATCACATGGTGTCAAGACAGTGAACACACGCATGAGGCTTCCTTTAGTATCTATCTTCCAAATCTACTCATAAGGCTTTGGTCAGCCGCGGACTGTTTTGAAATAGGCTTGGCTGTGAGGTGAAGAAGTTTTCTTCAGAACTACATCATTCCATGTTTAATTCTACTGTATAGTACCTGAGGCAAGTGTCTTCTACCAAAGAAGTGCCTTATGAGTAAAATTTGGGGGACTGAATCTGAAACTACAAACAAACTTCTTAACTATACAGCCATGCCTGCTTCTAAATCAATAAACAGATGAGAGCTTAGAGTCTGTTCAAAATCACGTTTTAAATCTGCTGCCACCATTTCGTTTTGTAGAACAACTCATTTACCTAATTCAATGTACCAAGGATAAGTGGTACCAAATAAACTGGGAATGTTTTAATCTGATGCAGACCGGCATCCTTTCCAGGAAAATGCTTTATCCGTCATGCCCTTAACTAAATGGAATTAAGTGCTGGCTGGCTCTTAAGAGACTCCCAAGTTTAAGGGAGACAAATTTTTTGTCTTATCTTTTCTATTCATATCTCTT